>NW_027039818.1:0-101508 GCF_034236695.1 Oncorhynchus nerka | reverse complement strand
TAGTAGACTGTTCTGTAGATAGTAGATAGTAGACTGTTCTAGATAGTAGATAGTAGACTGTTCTAGATAGTAGATAGATAGTAGACTGTTCTAGATAGTAGACTGTTCTAGATAGTAGATAGTAGACTGTTGTAGATAGTAGACTGTTGTAGATAGTAGACTGTTGTAGATAGTAGACTGTTCTAGATAGTAGACTGTTCTAGATAGTAGATAGTAGACTGTTCTAGATAATATATAGTAGACTGTTCTAGATAGTAGACTGTTCTAGATAGTAGACTGTTCTAGATAGTAGATAGTAGACTGTTCTAGATAGTAGATAGTAGACTGTTCTAGATAGTAGATAGTAGACTGTTCTAGATAGTAGATAGTAGACTGTTCTAGATAGTAGATAGTAGACTGTTCTAGATAGTAGACTGTTCTAGATAGTAGATAGTAGACTGTTCTAGATAGTAGACTGTTCTAGATAGTAGACTGTTCTAGATAGTAGATAGTAGACTGTTCTAGATAGTAGATAGTAGACTGTTCTAGATAGTAGATATTAGACTGTTCTAGATAGTAGATAGTAGACTGTTGTAGATAGTAGACTGTTCTAGATAGTAGACTGTTCTAGATAGTAGATAGTAGACTGTTCTAGATAATAGATAGTAGACTGTTCTAGATAGTAGACTGTTCTAGATAGTAGACTGTTCTAGATAGTAGATAGTAGACTGTTCTAGATAGTAGATAGTAGACTGTTCTAGATAGTAGATAGTAGACTGTTCTAGATAGTAGATAGTAGACTGTTCTAGATAGTAGATAGTAGACTGTTCTAGATAGTAGACTGTTCTAGATAGTAGATAGTAGACTGTTCTAGATAGTAGACTGTTCTAGATAGTAGATAGTAGACTGTTCTAGATAGTAGACTGTTCTAGATAGTAGATAGTAGACTGTTCTAGATAGTAGATAGTAGACTGTTCTAGATAGTAGACTGTTCTAGATAGTAGACTGTTCTAGATAGTAGATAGTAGACTGTTCTAGATAGTAGATAGTGTGTCTAGATAGTAGATAGTAGACTGTTCTAGATAGTAGATAGTAGACTGTTCTAGATAGTAGATAGTAGACTGTTCTAGATAGTAGACTGTTCTAGATAGTAGACTGTTCTAGATAGTAGATAGTAGACTGTTCTAGATAGTAGATAGTAGACTGTTCTAGATAGTAGATAGTAGACTGTTCTAGATAGTAGACTGTTCTAGATAGTAGATAGTAGACTGTTCTAGATAGTAGATAGTAGACTGTTCTAGATAGTAGATAGTAGACTGTTCTAGATAGTAGATAGTAGACTGTTCTAGATAGTAGATAGTAGACTGTTCTAGATAGTAGATTCTAGATAGTAGATAGTAGACTGTTCTAGATAGTAGATAGTAGACTGTTCTAGATAGTAGACTGTTCTAGATAGTAGACTGTTCTAGATAGTAGATAGTAGACTGTTCTAGATAGTAGATAGTAGACTGTTCTAGATAGTAGATAGTAGACTGTTCTAGATAGTAGATAGTAGACTGTTCTAGATAGTAGATAGTAGACTGTTCTAGATAGTAGATAGTAGACTGTTCTAGATAGTAGATAGTAGACTGTTCTAGATAGTAGATAGTAGACTGTTCTAGATAGTAGAGACTGTTCTAGATAGTAGATAGTAGACTGTTCTAGATAGTAGATAGTAGACTGTTCTAGATAGTAGATATTAGACTGTTCTAGATAGACTGTTCTAGATAGTAGATAGTAGACTGTTCTAGATAGTAGACTGTTCTAGATAGTAGATAGTAGACTGTTCTAGATAGTAGATAGTAGACTGTTCTAGATAGTAGATAGTAGACTGTTCTAGATAGTAGATAGTAGACTGTTCTAGATAGTAGATAGTAGACTGTTCTAGATAGTAGATAGTAGACTGTTCTAGATAGTAGATAGTAGACTGTTCTAGATAGAGATAGTAGACTGTTCTAGATAGTAGATGTAGATAGTAGACTGTTCTAGATAGTAGATAGTAGACTGTTCTAGATAGATAGTAGACTGTTCTAGATAGTAGATAGTAGACTGTTCTAGATAGTAGATAGTAGATGTTCTAGATTAGATAGATAGATAGAGATAGTAGACTGTTCTAGATAGTAGATAGTAGACTGTTCTAGATAGATAGTAGACTGTTCTAGATAGTAGACTGTTCTAGATAGTAGACTGTTCTAGATAGTAGATAGTAGACTGTTCTAGATAGTAGATAGTAGACTGTTCTAGATAGTAGATAGTAGACTGTTCTGTTCTAGTAGATAGTAGACTGTTCTAGATAGTAGATAGTAGACTGTTCTAGATAGTAGACTGTTCTAGATAGTAGATAGTAGACTGTTCTAGATAGTAGACTGTTCTAGATAGATAGAGACTGTTCTAGATAGTAGAGAGACTGTTCTAGATAGTAGATAGTAGACTGTTCTAGATAGTAGATAGTAGACTGTTCTAGATAGTAGATAGTAGACTGTTCTAGATAGTAGACTGTTGTAGATAGTAGACTGTTCTAGATAGTAGATAGTAGACTGTTCTAGATAGTAGATAGTAGACTGTTCTAGATAGTAGACTGTTCTAGATAGTAGACTGTTCTAGATAGTAGATAGACTGTTCTAGATAGTAGATAGTAGACTGTTCTAGATAGTAGATAGTAGACTGTTCTAGATAGTAGATAGTAGACTGTTCTAGATAGTAGATAGTAGACTGTTCTAGATAGTAGATAGTAGACTGTTCTAGATAGTAGACTGTTCTAGATAGTAGATAGTAGACTGTTCTAGATAGTAGACTGTTCTAGATAGTAGATAGTAGACTGTTCTAGATAGTAGATAGTAGACTGTTCTAGATAGTAGATAGTAGACTGTTCTAGATAGTAGATAGTAGACTGTTCTAGATAGTAGACTGTTCTAGATAGTAGACTGTTCTAGATAGTAGATAGTAGACTGTTCTAGATAGTAGACTGTTCTAGATAGTAGATAGTAGACTGTTCTAGATAGTAGACTGTTCTAGATAGTAGACTGTTCTAGATAGTAGACTGTTCTAGATAGTAGACTGTTCTAGATAGTAGACTGTTCTAGATAGTAGATAGTAGACTGTTCTAGATAGTAGACTGTTGTAGATAGTAGATTGTTCTAGATAGTAGATAGTAGACTGTTCTAGATAGTAGACTTTTAGATAGTAGACTGTTCTAGATAGTAGATAGTAGACTGTTCTAGATAGTAGATAGTAGACTGTTCTAGATAGTAGATAGTATACTGTTCTAGATAGTAGATAGTAGACTGTTCTAGATAGTAGACTGTTCTAGATAGTAGATAGTAGACTGTTCTAGATAGTAGACTGTTCTAGATAGTAGATATTAGACTGTTCTAGATAGTAGACTGTTCTAGATAGTAGATAGTAGACTGTTCTAGATAGTAGATAGTAGACTGTTCTAGATAGTAGATAGTAGACTGTTCTAGATAGTAGATAGTAGACTGTTCTAGATAGTAGATAGTAGACTGTTCTAGATAGTAGATAGTAGACTGTTCTAGATAGTAGACTGTTCTAGATAGTAGACTGTTCTAGATAGTAGATAGTAGACTGTTCTAGATAGTAGATAGTAGACTGTTCTAGATAGTAGACTGTTCTAGATAGTAGATAGTAGACTGTTCTAGATAGTAGATAGTAGACTGTTCTAGATAGTAGATAGTAGACTGTTCTAGATAGTAGACTGTTCTAGATAGTAGACTGTTCTAGATAGTAGATAGTAGACTGTTCTAGATAGTAGATAGTAGACTGTTCTAGATAGTAGATAGTAGACTGTTCTAGATAGTAGACTCTAGATAGTAGACTGTTCTAGATAGTAGATAGTAGACTGTTCTAGATAGAGATAGTAGACTGTTCTAGATAGTAGATAGTAGATAGTAGACTGTTCTAGATAGTAGACTGTTCTAGATAGTAGACTGTTCTAGATAGTAGACTGTTCTAGATAGTAGATAGTAGATAGTAGACTGTTCTAGATAGTAGACTGTTCTAGATAGTAGACTGTTGTAGATAGTAGACTGTTCTAGATAGATAGTAGACTGTTCTAGATAGATAGTAGACTGTTCTAGATAGTAGACTGACTGTTCTAGATAGTAGATAGTAGACTGTTCTAGATAGTAGACTGTTCTAGATAGTAGACTGTTCTAGATAGTAGATAGTAGACTGTTGATAGATAGTAGACTGTTCTAGATAGTAGATAGTAGACTGTTCTAGATAGATAGTAGACTGTTCTAGATAGATAGAGACTGTTCTAGATAGTAGACTGTTCTAGATAGTAGACTGTTCTGATAGTAGATAGTAGACTGTTCTAGATAGTAGATAGTAGACTGTTCTAGATAGTAGATAGTAGACTGTTCTAGATAGTAGATAGTAGACTGTTCTAGATAGTAGATAGTAGACTGTTCTAGATAGTAGATAGTAGACTGTTCTAGATAGTAGACTGTTCTAGATAGTAGATAGTAGACTGTTCTAGATAGTAGATAGTAGACTGTTCTAGATAGTAGATAGTAGACTGTTCTAGATAGTAGACTGTTCTAGATAGTAGACTGTTCTAGATAGTAGACTGTTCTAGATAGTAGATAGTAGACTGTTCTAGATAGTAGATAGTAGACTGTTCTAGATAGTAGACTGTTCTAGATAGTAGATAGTAGACTGTTCTAGATAGTAGATAGTAGACTGTTCTAGATAGTAGATAGTGTTCTAGATAGTAGATGTTCTAGTTCTAGATAGTAGACTGTTCTAGATAGTAGATAGTAGACTGTTCTAGATAGTAGATAGTAGACTGTTCTAGATAGTAGACTGTTCTAGATAGTAGACTGTTCTAGATAGTAGATAGTAGACTGTTCTAGATAGTAGATAGTAGACTGTTCTAGATAGTAGACTAGATAGACTGTTCTAGATAGTAGATAGTAGACTGTTCTAGATAGTAGATAGTAGACTGTTCTAGATAGTAGATAGTAGACTGTTCTAGATAGTAGATAGTAGACTGTTCTAGATAGTAGATAGTAGACTGTTCTAGATAGTAGATAGTAGACTGTTCTAGATAGTAGACTGTTCTAGATAGTAGATAGTAGACTGTTCTAGATAGTAGATAGTAGACTGTTCTAGATAGTAGATAGTAGACTGTTCTAGATAGTAGATAGTAGACTGTTCTAGATAGTAGACTGTTCTAGATAGTAGATAGTAGACTGTTCTAGATAGTAGATAGTAGACTGTTCTAGATAGTAGATAGTAGACTGTTCTAGATAGTAGATAGTAGACTGTTCTAGATAGTAGATAGTAGACTGTTCTAGATAGTAGATAGTAGACTGTTCTAGATAGTAGATAGTAGACTGTTCTAGATAGTAGATAGTAGACTGTTCTAGATAGTAGACTGTTCTAGTAGAGACTGTTCTAGATAGTAGATAGTAGACTGTTCTAGATAGTAGATAGTAGACTGTTCTAGATAGTAGACTGTTCTAGATAGTAGATGTTCTAGATAGAGACTGTTCTAGATAGTAGATAGTAGACTGTTCTAGATAGTAGATAGTAGACTGTTCTAGATAGTAGATGTTCTAGATAGTAGACTGTTCTAGATAGTAGATAGTAGACTGTTCTAGATAGTAGATAGTAGACTGTTCTAGATAGTAGATAGTAGACTGTTCTAGATAGTAGATAGTAGACTGTTCTAGATAGTAGACTGTTCTAGATAGTAGTAGACTGTTCTAGATAGTAGATAGATAGTAGATAGTAGACTGTTCTAGATAGTAGATGTTCTAGATAGTAGATAGTAGACTGTTCTAGATAGTAGATAGTAGACTGTTCTAGATAGTAGATAGTAGACTGTTCTAGATAGTAGATAGTAGACTGTTCTAGATAGTAGACTGTTCTAGATAGTAGACTGTTCTAGATAGTAGATAGTAGACTGTTCTAGATAGTAGATAGTAGACTGTTCTAGATAGTAGATAGTAGACTGTTCTAGATAGTAGATAGTAGACTGTTCTAGATAGTAGATAGTAGACTGTTCTAGATAGTAGATAGTAGACTGTTCTAGATAGTAGATAGTAGACTGTTCTAGATAGTAGATAGTAGACTGTTCTAGATATAGATAGTAGACTGTTCTAGATAGATAGTAGACTGTTCTAGATAGTAGATAGTAGACTGTTCTAGATAGTAGACTGTTCTAGATAGTAGATAGTAGACTGTTCTAGATAGTAGATAGACTGTTCTAGATAGTAGACTGTTCTAGATAGTAGACTGTTCTAGATAGTAGATAGTAGACTGTTCTAGATAGTAGACTGTTCTAGATAGTAGATAGTAGACTGTTCTAGATAGTAGATGTTCTAGATAGTAGTTCTAGATAGTAGACTGTTCTAGATAGTAGATGTTCTAGATAGTAGACTGTTCTAGATAGTAGACTGTTCTAGATAGTAGACTGTTCTAGATAGTAGACTGTTCTAGATAGTAGATAGTAGACTGTTCTAGATAGTAGATAGATAGACTGTTCTAGATAGTAGATAGTAGACTGTTCTAGATAGTAGATAGTAGTAGATAGTAGACTGTTCTAGATAGTAGATAGTAGACTGTTCTAGATAGAGATAGTAGACTGTTCTAGATAGTAGATAGTAGACTGTTCTAGATAGTAGACTAGTTCTAGATAGACTGTAGATAGAGACTGTTCTAGATAGTAGACTGTTCTAGATAGTAGATAGTAGACTGTTCTAGATAGTAGATAGTAGACTGTTCTAGATAGTAGACTGTTCTAGATAGTAGATAGTAGACTGTTCTAGATAGTAGATAGTAGACTGTTCTAGATAGTAGACTGTTCTAGATAGTAGACTGTTCTAGATAGTAGACTGTTCTAGATAGTAGATAGTAGACTGTTCTAGATAGTAGATAGTAGACTGTTCTAGATAGTAGATAGTAGACTGTTCTAGATAGTAGACTGTTCTAGATAGTAGATAGTAGACTGTTCTAGATAGTAGATAGTAGACTGTTCTAGATAGTAGATAGTAGACTGTTCTAGATAGTAGATAGTAGACTGTTCTAGATAGTAGACTGTTCTAGATAGTAGATAGTAGACTGTTCTAGATAGTAGACTGTTCTAGATAGTAGATAGTAGACTGTTCTAGATAGTAGATAGTACTGTTCTAGATAGTAGATAGTAGACTGTTCTAGATAGTAGATAGTAGACTGTTCTAGATAGTAGATAGTAGACTGTTCTAGATAGTAGATAGTAGACTGTTCTAGATAGTAGACTGTTCTAGATAGTAGACTAGATAGTAGATGTTCTAGATAGTAGACTGTTCTAGATAGTAGATAGTAGACTGTTCTAGATAGTAGACTAGATAGAGACTGTTCTAGATAGTAGATAGTAGACTGTTCTAGATAGTAGATAGTAGACTGTTCTAGATAGTAGATAGTAGACTGTTCTAGATAGTAGATAGTAGACTGTTCTAGATAGTAGATAGTAGACTGTTCTAGATAGTAGATAGATAGTAGACTGTTCTAGACTGTTCTAGATAGTAGACTGTTCTAGATAGTAGATAGTAGACTGTTCTAGATAGTAGATAGTAGACTGTTCTAGATAGTAGATAGAGACTGTTCTAGATAGTAGATAGTAGACTGTTCTAGATAGTAGATAGTGACTTTCTAGATAGTAGATAGTAGACTGTTCTAGATAGTAGACTGTTCTAGATAGTAGACTGTTCTAGATAGTAGACTGTTCTAGATAGTAGACTGTAGTAGACTGTTCTAGATAGTAGATAGTAGACTGTTCTAGATAGTAGACTGTTGTAGATAGTAGATTGTTCTAGATAGTAGATAGTAGACTGTTCTAGATAGTAGACTTCTAGATAGTAGACTGTTCTAGATAGTAGATAGTAGACTGTTCTAGATAGTAGATAGTAGACTGTTCTAGATAGTAGATAGTAGACTGTTCTAGATAGTAGATAGTAGACTGTTCTAGATAGTAGACTGTTCTAGATAGTAGATAGTAGACTAGATAGTAGATAGTAGACTGTTCTAGATAGTAGATAGTAGACTGTTCTAGATAGTAGACTGTTCTAGATAGTAGATAGTAGACTGTTCTAGATAGTAGATAGTAGACTGTTCTAGATAGTAGATAGTAGACTGTTCTAGATAGTAGATAGTAGACTGTTCTAGATAGTAGATAGTAGACTGTTCTAGATAGTAGATAGTAGACTGTTAGTAGATAGTAGACTGTTCTAGATAGTAGACTGTTCTAGATAGTAGATAGTAGACTGTTCTAGATAGTAGATAGTAGACTGTTCTAGATAGTAGACTGTTCTAGATAGTAGATAGTAGACTGTTCTAGATAGTAGATAGTAGACTGTTCTAGATAGTAGATAGTAGACTGTTCTAGATAGTAGACTGTTCTAGATAGTAGACTGTTCTAGATAGTAGATAGTAGACTGTTCTAGATAGTAGATAGTAGACTGTTCTAGATAGTAGATAGTAGACTGTTCTAGATAGTAGACTGTTCTAGATGTTCTAGATAGTAGACTGTTCTAGATAGTAGATAGTAGACTGTTCTAGATAGTAGATAGTAGACTGTTCTAGATAGTAGACTGTTCTAGATAGTAGACTGTTCTAGATAGTAGACTGTTCTAGATAGTAGACTGTTCTAGATAGTAGACTGTTCTAGATAGTAGACTGTTCTAGATAGTAGATAGTAGACTGTTCTAGATAGTAGATAGTAGACTGTTCTAGATAGTAGATAGTAGACTGTTCTAGATAGTAGACTGTTCTAGATAGTAGACTGTTCTAGATAGTAGATAGTAGACTGTTCTAGATAGATAGTAGACTGTTCTAGATAGTAGATAGTAGACTGTTCTAGATAGTAGATAGTAGACTGTTCTAGATAGTAGATAGTAGACTGTTCTAGATAGTAGACTGTTCTAGATAGTAGACTGTTCTAGATAGTAGATAGTAGACTGTTCTAGATAGTAGACTGTTCTAGATAGTAGATAGTAGACTGTTCTAGATAGTAGACTGTTCTAGATAGTAGACTGTTCTAGATAGTAGACTGTTCTAGATAGTAGACTGTTCTAGATAGTAGATAGTAGACTGTTCTAGATAGTAGACTGTTCTAGTAGAGACTGTTCTAGATAGTAGATAGACTGTTCTAGATAGTAGATAGTAGACTGTTCTAGATAGTAGACTGTTCTAGATAGTAGACTGTTCTAGATAGTAGATAGTAGACTGTTCTAGATAGTAGATAGTAGACTGTTCTAGATAGTAGACTGTTCTAGATAGTAGATAGTAGACTGTTCTAGATAGTAGACTGTTCTAGATAGTAGATAGTAGACTGTTCTAGATAGTAGACTGTTCTAGATAGTAGATAGTAGACTGTTCTAGATAGTAGACTGTTCTAGATAGTAGATAGTAGACTGTTCTAGATAGTAGATAGTAGACTGTTCTAGATAGTAGATAGTAGACTGTTCTAGATAGTAGATAGTAGACTGTTCTAGATAGTAGATAGTAGACTGTTCTAGATAGTAGACTGTTCTAGATAGTAGATAGTAGACTGTTCTAGATAGTAGATAGTAGACTGTTCTAGATAGTAGATAGTAGACTGTTCTAGATAGTAGATAGTAGACTGTTCTAGATAGTAGACTAGTTCTAGATAGAGATAGTAGACTGTTCTAGATAGTAGATAGTAGACTGTTCTAGATAGTAGATAGTAGACTGTTCTAGATAGTAGATAGTAGACTGTTCTAGATAGTAGACTGTTCTAGATAGTAGACTGTTCTAGATAGTAGATAGTAGACTGTTCTAGATAGTAGATAGTAGACTGTTCTAGATAGTAGACTGTTCTAGATAGTAGACTGTTCTAGATAGTAGATAGTAGACTGTTCTAGATAGTAGATAGTAGACTGTTCTAGATAGTAGATAGTAGACTGTTCTAGATAGTAGATAGTAGACTGTTCTAGATAGTAGACTGTTCTAGATAGTAGACTGTTCTAGATAGTAGACTGTTCTAGATAGTAGATAGTAGACTGTTCTAGATAGTAGATAGTAGACTGTTCTAGATAGTAGACTGTTCTAGATAGTAGACTGTTCTAGATAGTAGACTGTTCTAGATAGTAGACTGTTCTAGATAGTAGATAGTAGACTGTTCTAGATAGTAGATAGTAGACTGTTCTAGATAGTAGACTGTTCTAGATAGTAGACTGTTCTAGATAGTAGATAGTAGACTGTTCTAGATAGTAGACTGTTCTAGATAGTAGACTGTTCTAGATAGTAGATAGTAGACTGTTCTAGATAGTAGACTGTTCTAGATAGTAGACTGTTCTAGATAGTAGACTGTTCTAGATAGTAGATAGTAGACTGTTCTAGATAGTAGATAGTAGACTGTTCTAGATAGTAGACTGTTCTAGATAGTAGACTGTTCTAGATAGTAGTAGACTGTTCTAGATAGACTGTTCTAGATAGTAGACTGTTCTAGATAGTAGATAGTAGACTGTTCTAGATAGTAGACTGTTCTAGATAGTAGACTGTTCTAGATAGTAGATAGTAGACTGTTCTAGATAGTAGATAGTAGACTGTTCTAGATAGTAGATAGTAGACTGTTCTAGATAGTAGATAGTAGACTGTTCTAGATAGTAGATAGTAGACTGTTCTAGATAGTAGACTGTTCTAGATAGTAGACTGTTCTAGATAGTAGATAGTAGACTGTTCTAGATAGTAGATAGTAGACTGTTCTAGATAGTAGATAGTAGACTGTTCTAGATAGTAGATAGTAGACTGTTCTAGATAGTAGGTAGTAGACTGTTCTAGATAGTAGATAGTAGACTGTTCTAGATAGAGATAGTAGACTGTTCTAGATAGTAGATAGTAGACTGTTCTAGATAGTAGATAGTAGACTGTTCTAGATAGTAGATAGTAGACTGTTCTAGATAGTAGATAGTAGACTGTTCTAGATAGTAGACTGTTCTAGATAGTAGATAGTAGACTGTTCTAGATAGTAGATAGTAGACTGTTCTAGATAGTAGACTGTTCTAGATAGTAGATAGTAGACTGTTCTAGATAGTAGATAGTAGACTGTTCTAGATAGTAGATAGTAGACTGTTCTAGATAGTAGACTGTTCTAGATAGTAGATAGTAGACTGTTCTAGATAGTAGATAGTAGACTGTTCTAGATAGTAGACTGTTCTAGATAGTAGATAGTAGACTGTTCTAGATAGTAGACTGTTCTAGATAGTAGACTGTTCTAGATAGTAGAGATAGTTCTGATAGTAGATAGTAGACTGTTCTAGATAGTAGATAGTAGACTGTTCTAGATAGTAGATAGTAGACTGTTCTAGATAGTAGATAGTAGACTGTTCTAGATAGTAGACTGTTCTAGATAGTAGACTGTTCTAGATAGTAGATAGTAGACTGTTCTAGATAGTAGATAGTAGACTGTTCTAGATAGTAGATAGTAGACTGTTCTAGATAGTAGATAGTAGACTGTTCTAGATAGTAGATAGTAGACTGTTCTAGATAGTAGACTGTTCTAGATAGTAGATAGTAGACTGTTCTAGATAGTAGACTGTTCTAGATAGTAGACTGTTCTAGATAGTAGACTGTTCTAGATAGTAGACTGTTCTAGATAGTAGATAGTAGACTGTTCTAGATAGTAGACTGTTCTAGACTAGTTCTGATAGTAGATAGTAGACTGTTCTAGATAGTAGATAGTAGACTGTTCTAGATAGTAGACTGTTCTAGATAGTAGACTGTTCTAGATAGTAGATAGTAGACTGTTCTAGATAGTAGATAGTAGACTGTTCTAGATAGTAGATAGTAGACTGTTCTAGATAGTAGATAGTAGACTGTTCTAGATAGTAGACTGTTCTAGATAGTAGATAGTAGACTGTTCTAGATAGTAGACTGTTCTAGATAGTAGATAGTAGACTGTTCTAGATAGTAGACTGTTCTAGATAGTAGATAGTAGACTGTTCTAGATAGTAGATAGTAGACTGTTCTAGATAGTAGATAGTAGACTGTTCTAGATAGTAGATAGTAGACTGTTCTAGATAGTAGATAGTAGACTGTTCTAGATAGTAGATAGTAGACTGTTCTAGATAGTAGATAGTAGACTGTTCTAGATAGTAGATAGTAGACTGTTCTAGATAGTAGATAGTAGACTGTTCTAGATAGTAGATAGTAGACTGTTCTAGATAGTAGACTGTTCTAGATAGTAGATAGTAGACTGTTCTAGATAGTAGATAGTAGACTGTTCTAGATAGTAGATAGTAGACTGTTCTAGATAGTAGACTGTTCTAGATAGTAGACTGTTCTAGATAGTAGATAGTAGACTGTTCTAGATAGTAGATAGTAGACTGTTCTAGATAGTAGATAGTAGACTGTTCTAGATAGTAGATAGTAGACTGTTCTAGATAGTAGATAGTAGACTGTTCTAGATAGTAGACTGTTCTAGATAGTAGACTGTTCTAGATAGTAGATAGTAGACTGTTCTAGATAGTAGATAGTAGACTGTTCTAGATAGTAGATAGTAGACTGTTCTAGATAGTAGACTGTTCTAGATAGTAGATAGTAGACTGTTCTAGATAGATAGTAGACTGTTCTAGATAGACTGTTCTAGATAGTAGACTGTTCTAGATAGTAGATAGTAGACTGTTCTAGATAGTAGATAGTAGACTGTTCTAGATAGATAGTAGACTGTTCTAGATAGTAGATAGTAGACTGTTCTAGATAGTAGATAGTAGACTGTTCTAGATAGTAGATAGTAGACTGTTCTAGATAGATAGTAGACTGTTCTAGATAGTAGATAGTAGACTGTTCTAGATAGTAGATGTTCTAGATAGTAGACTGTTCTAGATAGTAGATAGTAGACTGTTCTAGATAGTAGACTGTTCTAGATAGTAGACTGTTCTAGATAGTAGATAGTAGACTGTTCTAGATAGATAGTAGACTGTTCTAGATAGTAGATAGTAGACTGTTCTAGATAGTAGATAGTAGACTGTTCTAGATAGTAGATAGTAGACTGTTCTAGATAGTAGACTGTTCTAGATAGTAGACTGTTCTAGATAGTAGATGTTCTAGATAGTAGACTGTTCTAGATAGTAGATAGTAGACTGTTCTAGATAGTAGACTGTTCTAGATAGTAGATAGTAGACTGTTCTAGATAGTAGATAGTAGACTGTTCTAGATAGTAGATAGTAGACTGTTCTAGATAGTAGATAGTAGACTGTTCTAGATAGTAGATAGTAGACTGTTCTAGATAGTAGATGTTCTAGATAGAGACTGTTCTAGATAGTAGATAGTAGACTGTTCTAGATAGTAGATAGTAGACTGTTCTAGATAGTAGATAGTAGACTGTTCTAGATAGTAGACTGTTCTAGTAGACTGTTCTAGATAGTAGATAGTAGACTGTTCTAGATAGTAGATAGTAGACTGTTCTAGATAGTAGATAGTAGACTGTTCTAGAGATAGTAGACTGTTCTAGATAGTAGATAGTAGACTGTTCTAGATAGTAGATAGTAGACTGTTCTAGATAGTAGATAGTAGACTGTTCTAGATAGTAGACTGTTCTAGATAGTAGATAGACTGTTCTAGATAGTAGATAGTAGACTGTTCTAGATAGTAGATAGTAGACTGTTCTAGATAGTAGATAGTAGACTGTTCTAGATAGTAGACTGTTCTAGATAGTAGATAGTAGACTGTTCTAGATAGTAGATAGTAGACTGTTCTAGATAGTAGATAGTAGACTGTTCTAGATAGTAGATAGTAGACTGTTCTAGATAGTAGACTGTTCTAGATAGTAGACTGTTCTAGATAGTAGACTGTTCTAGATAGTAGATAGTAGACTGTTCTAGATAGTAGATAGTAGACTGTTCTAGATAGTAGACTGTTCTAGATAGTAGTAGACTGTTCTAGATAATAGATAGTAGACTGTTCTAGATAGTAGACTGTTCTAGATAGTAGACTGTTCTAGATAGTAGATAGTAGACTGTTCTAGATAGTAGACTGTTCTAGATAGTAGACTGTTCTAGATAGTAGACTGTTCTAGATAGTAGATAGTAGACTGTTCTAGATAGTAGATAGTAGACTGTTCTAGATAGTAGACTGTTGTAGATAGTAGACTGTTCTAGATAATAGATAGTAGACTGTTCTAGATAGTAGACTGTTCTAGATAGTAGACTGTTCTAGATAGTAGATAGTAGACTGTTCTAGATAGTAGACTGTTCTAGATAGTAGACTGTTCTAGATAGTAGATAGTAGACTGTTGTAGATAGTAGACTGTTCTAGATAGTAGATAGTAGACTGTTCTAGATAGTAGATAGTAGACTGTTCTAGATAATAGATAGTAGACTGTTCTAGATAGTAGACTGTTCTAGATAGTAGACTGTTCTAGATAGTAGATAGTAGACTGTTCTAGATAGTAGATAGTAGACTGTTCTAGATAGTAGATAGTAGACTGTTCTAGATAGTAGATAGTAGACTGTTCTAGATAGTAGATAGTAGACTGTTCTAGATAGTAGATAGTAGACTGTTCTAGATAGTAGACTGTTCTAGATAGTAGATAGTAGACTGTTCTAGATAGTAGACTGTTCTAGATAGTAGATAGTAGACTGTTCTAGATAGTAGATAGTAGACTGTTCTAGATAGTAGATAGTAGACTGTTCTAGATAGTAGATAGTAGTTTCTAGATAGTAGATAGTAGACTGTTCTAGATAGTAGACTGTTCTAGATAGTAGATAGTAGACTGTTCTAGATAGTAGATAGTAGACTGTTCTAGATAGTAGATAGTAGAGATAGTAGACTGTTCTAGATAGTAGACTGTTCTAGATAGTAGATAGTAGACTGTTCTAGATAGTAGATAGTAGACTGTTCTAGATAGTAGACTGTTCTAGATAGTAGATAGTAGACTGTTCTAGATAGTAGATAGATAGACTGTTCTAGATAGTAGATAGTAGACTGTTCTAGATAGTAGATAGACTGTTCTAGATAGTAGATAGTAGACTGTTCTAGATAGTAGATAGTAGACTGTTCTAGATAGTAGACTGTTCTAGATAGTAGACTGTTCTAGATAGTAGATAGTAGACTGTTCTAGATAGTAGATAGTAGACTGTTCTAGATAGTAGATAGTAGACTGTTCTAGATAGTAGATAGTAGACTGTTCTAGATAGTAGATAGTAGACTGTTCTAGATAGATAGAGACTGTTCTAGATAGTAGATAGTAGACTGTTCTAGATAGTAGACTGTTCTAGATAGTAGACTGTTCTAGATAGAGATAGTAGACTGTTCTAGATAGTAGACTGTTCTAGATAGTAGACTGTTCTAGATAGTAGACTGTTCTAGATAGTAGATAGTAGACTGTTCTAGATAGATAGTAGACTGTTCTAGATAGTAGATAGTAGACTAGTAGACTGTTCTAGATTCTAGATAGTAGACTGTTCTAGATAGTAGATAGTAGACTGTTCTAGATAGTAGATAGTAGACTGTTCTAGATAGTAGATAGTAGACTGTTCTAGATAGTAGATAGTAGACTGTTCTAGATAGTAGATAGTAGACTGTTCTAGATAGATAGAGATGTTCTAGATAGTAGATAGTAGACTGTTCTAGATAGTAGACTGTTCTAGATAGTAGATAGTAGACTGTTCTAGATAGTAGATAGTAGACTGTTCTAGATAGTAGATAGTAGACTGTTCTAGATAGTAGATAGTAGACTGTTCTAGATAGTAGACTGTTCTAGATAGTAGATAGACTGTTCTAGATAGTAGTAGACTGTTCTAGATATAGTAGACTGTTCTAGATAGTAGATAGTAGACTGTTCTAGATAGTAGACTGTTCTAGATAGTAGATAGTAGACTGTTCTAGATAGTAGATAGTAGACTGTTCTAGATAGTAGACTGTTCTAGATAGTAGATAGATAGTAGATAGATAGTAGACTGTTCTAGATAGTAGACTGTTCTAGATAGTAGAGACTGTTCTAGTAGTAGACTGTTCTAGATAGTAGATAGTAGACTGTTCTAGATAGTAGATAGTAGACTGTTCTAGATAGTAGATAGTAGACTGTTCTAGATAGTAGATAGTAGACTGTTCTAGATAGTAGATACTGTTCTAGATAGTAGATAGTAGACTGTTCTAGATAGTAGATAGTAGACTGTTCTAGATAGTAGATAGTAGACTGTTCTAGATAGTAGATAGTAGACTGTTCTAGATAGTAGATAGTAGACTGTTCTAGATAGTAGATAGACTGTTCTAGATAGTAGATAGTAGACTGTTCTAGATAGTAGACTGACTTCTAGATAGATAGTAGACTGTTCTAGATAGTAGACTGTTCTAGATAGAGACTGTTCTAGATAGTAGATAGTAGACTGTTCTAGATAGTAGACTGTTCTAGATAGTAGACTGTTCTAGATAGTAGACTGTTCTAGATAGTAGATAGTAGACTGTTCTAGATAGTAGACTGTTCTAGATAGTAGACTGTTCTAGATAGTAGATAGTAGACTGTTCTAGATAGTAGATAGTAGTAGACTGTTCTAGACTGTTCTAGATAGTAGATAGTAGACTGTTCTAGATAGTAGATAGTAGACTGTTCTAGATAGTAGATAGTAGACTGTTCTAGATAGTAGACTGTTCTAGATAGTAGATAGACTGTTCTAGATAGTAGATAGAGACTGTTCTAGATAGTAGACTGTTCTAGATAGTAGACTGTTCTAGATAGTAGATAGTAGACTGTTCTAGATAGTAGACTAGATAGTAGACTGTTCTAGATAGTAGATAGTAGACTGTTCTAGATAGTAGATAGTAGACTGTTCTAGATAGTAGATAGTAGACTGTTCTAGATAGATAGTAGACTGTTCTAGATAGTAGACTAGTAGACTGTTCTAGATAGTAGATAGTAGACTGTTCTAGATAGTAGATAGTAGACTGTTCTAGATAGTAGATAGTAGACTGTTCTAGATAGTAGACTGTTCTAGATAGTAGACTGTTCTAGATAGTAGATAGTAGACTGTTCTAGATAGTAGATAGTAGACTGTTCTAGATGTTGTAGATAGTAGACTGTTCTAGAGATAGTAGACTGTTCTAGATAGTAGATAGTAGACTGTTCTAGATAGTAGACTGTTCTAGATAGTAGATAGTAGACTGTTCTAGATAGTAGACTGTTCTAGATAGTAGACTGTTCTAGATAGTAGACTGTTCTAGATAGTAGACTGTTCTAGATAGTAGATAGTAGACTGTTCTAGATAGTAGATAGTAGACTGTTCTAGATAGTAGACTGTTCTAGATAGATAGTAGACTGTTCTAGATAGTAGATAGTAGACTGTTCTAGATAGTAGACTGTTCTAGATAGTAGACTGTTCTAGATAGTAGATAGTTCTAGACTGTTCTAGATAGTAGACTGTTCTAGATAGTAGATAGTAGACTGTTCTAGATAGTAGATAGTAGACTGTTCTAGATAGTAGACTGTTCTAGATAGTAGATAGTAGACTGTTCTAGTAGTAGATAGTAGACTGTTCTAGATAGTAGATAGTAGACTGTTCTAGATAGTAGATAGTAGACTGTTCTAGATAGTAGATAGTAGACTGTTCTAGATAGTAGATAGTAGACTGTTCTAGATAGTAGATAGTAGACTGTTCTAGATAGTAGACTGTTCTAGATAGTAGACTGTTCTAGATAGTAGATAGTAGACTGTTCTAGATAGTAGATAGTAGACTGTTCTAGATAGTAGATAGTAGACTGTTCTAGATAGTAGATAGTAGACTGTTCTAGATAGTAGACTGTTCTAGATAGTAGACTGTTCTAGATAGTAGACTGTTCTAGATAGTAGATAGTAGACTGTTCTAGATAGTAGACTGTTCTAGATAGTAGACTGTTCTAGATAGTAGATAGTAGACTGTTCTAGATAGTAGACTGTTCTAGATAGTAGATAGTAGACTGTTCTAGATAGTAGATAGTAGACTGTTCTAGATAGTAGATAGTAGACTGTTCTAGATAGTAGATAGTAGACTGTTCTAGATAGTAGATAGTAGACTGTTCTAGATAGTAGACTGTTCTAGATAGACTGTTCTAGATAGTAGATAGTAGACTGTTCTAGATAGTAGATAGTAGACTGTTCTAGATAGTAGATAGTAGACTGTTCTAGAGATAGTAGACTGTTCTAGATAGTAGACTGTTCTAGATAGTAGATAGTAGACTGTTCTAGATAGTAGATAGTAGACTGTTCTAGATAGTAGATAGTAGACTGTTCTAGATAGTAGATAGTAGACTGTTCTAGATAGTAGATAGTAGACTGTTCTAGATAGTAGATAGTAGACTGTTCTAGATAGTAGATAGTAGACTGTTCTAGATAGTAGATAGTAGACTGTTCTAGATAGTAGACTGTTCTAGATAGTAGATAGTAGACTGTTCTAGATAGTAGACTGTTCTAGATAGTAGATAGTAGACTGTTCTAGATAGTAGATAGTAGACTGTTCTAGATAGTAGACTGTTCTAGATAGTAGACTGTTCTAGATAGTAGATAGTAGACTGTTCTAGATAGTAGATAGTAGACTGTTCTAGATAGTAGATAGTAGACTGTTCTAGATAGTAGACTGTTCTAGATAGTAGACTGTTCTAGATAGTAGATAGTAGACTGTTCTAGATAGTAGACTGTTCTAGATAGTAGACTGTTCTAGATAGTAGATAGTAGACTGTTCTAGATAGTAGATAGTAGACTGTTCTAGATAGTAGATAGTAGACTGTTCTAGATAGTAGATAGTAGACTGTTCTAGATAGTAGACTGTTCTAGATAGTAGATAGTAGACTGTTCTAGATAGTAGACTGTTCTAGATAGTAGATAGTAGACTGTTCTAGATAGTAGATAGTTCTAGACTGTTCTAGATAGTAGATAGTAGACTGTTCTAGATAGTAGATAGTAGACTGTTCTAGAGATAGTAGACTGTTCTAGATAGTAGATAGTAGACTGTTCTAGACTGTTCTAGATAGTAGACTGTTCTAGATAGTAGACTGTTCTAGATAGTAGATAGTAGACTGTTCTAGATAGTAGATAGTAGACTGTTCTAGATAGTAGATGTAGACTGTTCTAGATAGTAGATAGTAGACTGTTCTAGATAGTAGATAGTAGACTGTTCTAGATAGTAGATAGTAGACTGTTCTAGATAGATAGTAGACTGTTCTAGATAGTAGACTGTTCTAGATAGTAGACTGTTCTAGATAGATAGTAGACTGTTCTAGATAGTAGATAGTAGACTGTTCTAGATAGTAGATGTTCTAGATAGACTGTTCTAGATAGTAGACTGTTCTAGATAGTAGATGTTGTAGTAGACTGTTCTAGATAGTAGATAGACTGTTCTAGATAGTAGATAGTAGACTGTTCTAGATAGTAGATAGTAGACTGTTCTAGATAGTAGATAGTAGACTGTTCTAGATAGTAGATAGTAGACTGTTCTAGATAGTAGACTGTTCTAGATAGTAGATAGTAGACTGTTCTAGATAGTAGATAGTAGACTGTTCTAGATAGTAGATAGTAGACTGTTCTAGATAGACTAGATAGTAGACTGTTCTAGATAGTAGATAGTAGACTGTTCTAGATAGTAGATAGTAGACTGTTCTAGATAGATAGACTGTTCTAGATAGTAGACTGTTCTAGATAGTAGATGTAGACTGTTCTAGATAGTATACTGTTCTAGATAGTAGATAGTAGACTGTTCTAGATAGTAGATAGTAGACTGTTCTAGATAGTAGATAGTAGACTGTTCTAGATAGTAGATAGTAGACTGTTCTAGATAGTAGATAGTAGACTGTTCTAGATAGTAGATAGTGTTCTAGATAGTAGATAGTAGACTGTTCTAGATAGTAGATAGTAGACTGTTCTAGATAGTAGATAGTAGACTGTTCTAGATAGTAGATAGTAGACTGTTCTAGATAGTAGATAGTAGACTGTTCTAGATAGTAGATAGTAGACTGTTCTAGATAGTAGATGTTCTAGATAGACTGTTCTAGATAGTAGACTGTTCTAGATAGTAGACTGTTCTAGATAGTAGATAGTAGACTGTTCTAGATAGTAGATAGTAGACTGTTCTAGATAGTAGATAGTAGACTGTTAGTAGACTAGATAGTAGATAGTAGACTGTTCTAGATAGTAGATAGTAGACTGTTCTAGATAGTAGATAGTAGACTGTTCTAGATAGTAGATAGTAGACTGTTCTAGATAGATAGTAGACTGTTCTAGATAGTAGTAGACTGTTCTAGATAGTAGATAGTAGACTGTTCTAGATAGTAGACTAGTAGATAGTAGACTGTTCTAGATAGTAGATAGTAGACTGTTCTAGATAGTAGATAGTAGACTGTTCTAGATAGTAGATAGACTGTTCTAGATAGACTGTTCTAGATAGTAGACTGTTCTAGATAGTAGATAGTAGACTGTTCTAGATAGTAGATAGTAGACTGTTCTAGATAGTAGATAGTAGACTGTTCTAGATAGTAGATAGTAGACTGTTCTAGATAGTAGATAGTAGACTGTTCTAGATAGTAGACTGTTCTAGATAGTAGATAGTAGACTGTTCTAGATAGTAGATAGTAGACTGTTCTAGATAGTAGATAGTAGACTGTTCTAGATAGTAGATAGTAGACTGTTCTAGATAGAGATAGTAGACTGTTCTAGATAGTAGATAGTAGACTGTTCTAGATAGTAGATAGTAGACTGTTCTAGATAGTAGATAGTAGACTGTTCTAGATAGTAGATAGTAGACTGTTCTAGATAGTAGATAATAGACTGTTCTAGATAGTAGATAGTAGACTGTTCTAGATAGTAGATAGTAGACTGTTCTAGATAGTAGATAGTAGACTGTTCTAGATAGTAGATAGTAGACTGTTCTAGATAGTAGATAGTAGACTGTTCTAGATAGTAGACTGTTCTAGATAGTAGACTGTTCTAGATAGTAGATAGTAGACTGTTCTAGATAGTAGATAGTAGACTGTTCTAGATAGTAGATAGTAGACTGTTCTAGATAGTAGACTGTTCTAGATAGTAGACTGTTCTAGATAGTAGATAGTAGACTGTTCTAGATAGTAGATAGACTGTTCTAGATAGTAGATAGTAGACTGTTCTAGATAGTAGATAGTAGACTGTTCTAGATAGTAGATAGTAGACTGTTCTAGATAGTAGATAGTAGACTGTTCTAGATAGTAGATAGTAGACTGTTCTAGATAGTAGATGTTCTAGATAGTAGACTGTTCTAGATAGTAGATAGTAGACTGTTCTAGATAGTAGATAGTAGACTGTTCTAGATAGTAGATAGTAGACTGTTCTAGATAGTAGATAGTAGACTGTTCTAGATAGTAGATAGTAGACTGTTCTAGATAGTAGATAGTAGACTGTTCTAGATAGTAGATAGTAGACTGTTCTAGATAGTAGATAGTAGACTGTTCTAGATAGTAGACTGTTCTAGATAGTAGACTGTTCTAGATAGTAGATAGTAGACTGTTCTAGATAGTGTGTTCTAGATAGTAGACTGTTCTAGATGTTGATAGAGATAGTAGACTAGTTCTAGATAGTAGATAGTAGACTGTTCTAGATAGTAGATAGTAGACTGTTCTAGATAGTAGATAGTAGACTGTTCTAGATAGTAGATAGTAGACTGTTCTAGATAGTAGATAGTAGACTGTTCTAGATAGTAGACTGTTCTAGATAGTAGATAGTAGACTGTTCTAGATAGTAGATAGTAGACTGTTCTAGATAGTAGACTGTTCTAGATAGTAGACTGTTCTAGATAGTAGATAGTAGACTGTTCTAGAGTAGATAGTAGACTGTTCTAGATAGATAGAGACTGTTCTAGATAGTAGATAGTAGACTGTTCTAGATAGTAGATAGAGACTGTTCTAGATAGTAGACTGTTCTAGATAGTAGACTGTTCTAGATAGATAGTAGACTGTTCTAGATAGTAGATAGTAGACTGTTCTAGATAGTAGATAGTAGACTGTTCTAGATAGTAGATAGTAGACTGTTCTAGATAGTAGATAGTAGACTGTTCTAGATAGTAGATAGTAGACTGTTCTAGATAGTTCTAGATAGTAGACTGTTCTAGATAGTAGACTGTTCTAGATAGTATAGACTGTTCTAGATAGTAGATAGTAGACTGTTCTAGATAGTAGATAGTAGACTGTTCTAGATAGTAGATAGTAGACTGTTCTAGATAGTAGATAGACTGTTCTAGATAGTAGATAGTAGACTGTTCTAGATAGTAGACTGTTCTAGATAGTAGACTGTTCTAGATAGTAGTAGACTGTTCTAGATAGTAGATAGTAGACTGTTCTAGATAGTAGATAGTAGACTGTTCTAGATAGTAGATAGTAGACTGTTCTAGATAGTAGATAGATAGACTGTTCTAGATAGTAGATAGTAGACTGTTCTAGATAGTAGATAGTAGACTGTTCTAGATAGTAGATAGTAGACTGTTCTAGATAGTAGATAGTAGACTGTTCTAGATAGTAGATAGTGACTGTTCTAGATAGTAGATAGTAGACTGTTCTAGATAGTAGACTGTTCTAGATATAGTAGACTGTTCTAGATAGTAGATAGTAGACTGTTCTAGATAGTAGACTGTTAGTAGATAGTAGACTGATCTAGATAGTAGACTGTTCTAGATAGTAGATAGTAGACTGTTCTAGATAGATAGTAGACTGTTCTAGATAGTAGATAGTAGACTGTTCTAGATAGTAGACTGTTCTAGATAGTAGATAGTAGACTGTTCTAGATAGATAGTAGACTGTTCTAGATAGTAGATAGTAGACTGTTCTAGATAGTAGAGACTGTTCTAGATAGTAGACTGTTCTAGATAGTAGATAGTGTTCTAGATAGTAGATAGTAGACTCTAGATAGTAGATAGTAGACTGTTCTAGATAGTAGATAGTAGACTGTTCTAGATAGTAGACTGTTCTAGATAGTAGACTGTTCTAGATAGTAGACTGTTCTAGATAGTAGATAGTAGACTGTTCTAGATAGTAGACTGTTCTAGATAGTAGATAGTAGACTGTTCTAGATAGTAGATAGTAGACTGTTCTAGATAGTAGATAGTAGACTGTTCTAGATAGTAGATAGTAGACTGTTCTAGATAGTAGATAGTAGACTGTTCTAGATAGTAGACTGTTCTAGATAGTAGACTGTTCTAGATAGTAGATAGTAGACTGTTCTAGATAGTAGACTAGTAGACTGTTCTGTTCTAGATAGTAGATAGTAGACTGTTCTAGATAGTAGATAGTAGACTGTTCTAGATAGTAGATAGTAGACTGTTCTAGATAGTAGATAGTAGACTGTTCTAGATAGTAGATAGTAGACTGTTCTAGATAGTAGACTGTTCTAGATAGTAGATAGTAGACTGTTCTAGATAGTAGATAGTAGACTGTTCTAGATAGTAGATAGTAGACTGTTCTAGATAGTAGATACTGTTCTAGATAGTAGACTAGATAGTAGACTGTTAGATAGAGACTGTTCTAGATAGTAGACTGTTCTAGATAGTAGACTGTTCTAGATAGTAGACTGTTCTAGATAGTAGATAGTAGACTGTTCTAGATAGTAGATAGTAGACTGTTCTAGATAGTAGACTGTTCTAGATAGTAGATAGTAGACTGTTCTAGATAGTAGATAGTAGACTGTTCTAGATAGTAGATAGTAGACTGTTCTAGATAGTAGATAGTAGACTGTTCTAGATAGTAGATAGTAGACTGTTCTATAGATAGTAGACTGTTCTAGATAGTAGATAGTTCTAGATAGTAGACTGTTCTAGATAGTAGACTGTTCTAGATAGTAGACTGTTCTAGATAGATAGTAGACTGTTCTAGATAGTAGATAGTAGACTGTTCTAGATAGTAGATAGAGACTGTTCTAGATAGTAGATAGTAGACTGTTCTAGATAGTAGATAGTAGACTGTTCTAGATAGTAGACTGTTCTAGATAGTAGATAGTAGACTGTTCTAGATGTTCTAGATAGTAGATAGTAGACTGTTCTAGATAGATAGATAGTAGACTGTTCTAGATAGTAGATAGTAGACTGTTCTAGATAGAGATAGTAGACTGTTCTAGATAGTAGATAGTAGACTGTTCTAGATAGAGATAGTAGACTGTTCTAGATAGTAGATAGTAGACTGTTCTAGATAGTAGACTGTTCTAGATAGTAGACTGTTCTAGATAGTAGACTGTTCTAGATAGTAGATAGTAGACTGTTCTAGATAGTAGATAGTAGACTGTTCTAGATAGTAGATAGTAGACTGTTCTAGATAGTAGATAGTAGACTGTTCTAGATAGTAGATAGTAGACTGTTCTAGATAGTAGATAGTAGACTGTTCTAGATAGTAGATAGTAGACTGTTCTAGATAGTAGAGACTGTTCTAGATAGTAGACTGTTCTAGATAGTAGACTGTTCTAGATAGTAGACTAGATAGACTGTTCTAGATAGTAGATAGTAGACTGTTCTAGATAGTAGATAGTAGACTGTTCTAGATAGTAGATAGTAGACTGTTCTAGATAGTAGATAGTAGACTGTTCTAGATAGTAGAGACTGTTCTAGATAGTAGATAGTAGACTGTTCTAGATAGTAGATAGTAGACTGTTCTAGATAGTAGATAGTAGACTGTTCTAGATAGATAGTAGACTGTTCTAGATAGTAGATAGTAGACTGTTCTAGATAGTAGACTGTTCTAGATAGTAGATAGTAGACTGTTCTAGATAGTAGATAGTAGACTGTTCTAGATAGTAGATAGAGACTGTTCTAGATAGTATAGTAGACTGTTCTAGATAGTAGATAGTAGACTGTTCTAGATAGTAGATAGTAGACTGTTCTAGATAGTAGATAGTAGACTGTTCTAGATAGTAGTAGACTGTTCTAGATAGTAGACTGTTCTAGATAGTAGATAGTAGACTGTTCTAGATAGTAGAGACTGTTCTAGATAGTAGATAGTAGACTGTTCTAGATAGTAGACTGTTCTAGATAGTAGATAGTAGACTGTTCTAGATAGTAGATAGTAGACTGTTCTAGATAGTAGATAGTAGACTGTTCTAGATAGTAGATAGTAGACTGTTCTAGATAGTAGATAGTAGACTGTTCTAGATAGTAGACTGTTCTAGATAGTAGATAGACTGTTCTAGATAGTAGATAGACTGTTCTAGATAGTAGATAGTAGACTGTTCTAGATAGTAGATAGTAGACTGTTCTAGATAGTAGATAGTAGACTGTTCTAGATAGTAGATAGTAGACTGTTCTAGATAGTAGATAGTAGACTGTTCTAGATAGTAGACTGTTCTAGATAGTAGACTGTTCTAGATAGAGATAGTAGACTGTTCTAGAGATAGTAGACTGTTCTAGATAGTAGATAGTAGACTGTTCTAGATAGTAGATAGTAGACTGTTCTAGATAGTAGATAGTAGACTGTTCTAGATAGTAGATAGTAGACTGTTCTAGATAGTAGATAGTAGACTGTTCTAGATAGTAGATAGTAGACTGTTCTAGATAGTAGATAGTAGACTGTTCTAGATAGTAGATAGTAGACTGTTCTAGATAGTAGATAGTAGACTGTTCTAGATAGTAGATAGTAGACTGTTCTAGATAGTAGACTGTTCTAGATAGTAGACTGTTCTAGATAGCAGATAGTAGACTGTTCTAGATAGTAGATAGTAGACTGTTCTAGATAGTAGATAGTAGACTGTTCTAGATAGTAGATAGTAGACTGTTCTAGATAGTAGACTGTTCTAGATAGAGACTGTTCTAGATAGTAGATAGACTGTTCTAGAGATAGTAGATAGTAGACTGTTCTAGATAGTAGATGTTCTAGATAGAGATAGTAGACTGTTCTAGATAGTAGATAGATAGACTGTTCTAGATAGTAGATAGTAGACTGTTCTAGTATAGTAGATAGTAGACTGTTCTAGATAGTTCTAGAGACTGTTCTAGATAGTAGATAGTAGACTGTTCTAGATAGTAGATAGTAGACTGTTCTAGATAGTAGATAGTAGACTGTTCTAGATAGTAGATAGTAGACTGTTCTAGATAGTAGATAGTAGACTGTTCTAGATAGTAGATAGTAGACTGTTCTAGATAGTAGATAGTAGACTGTTCTAGATAGTAGATAGTAGACTGTTCTAGATAGTAGATAGTAGACTGTTCTAGATAGTAGATAGTAGACTGTTCTAGATAGTAGATAGTAGACTGTTGTAGATAGTAGACTGTTCTAGATAGTAGATAGTAGACTGTTCTAGATAGTAGATAGTAGACTGTTCTAGATAGTAGATAGTAGACTGTTCTAGATAGTAGATAGTAGACTGTTCTAGATAGTAGTAGATAGTAGACTGTTCTAGATAGTAGATAGTAGACTGTTCTAGATAGTAGATAGTAGACTGTTCTAGATAGTAGATAGTAGACTGTTCTAGATAGTAGATAGTAGACTGTTCTAGATAGTAGATAGTAGACTGTTCTAGATAGTAGACTGTTCTAGATAGTAGACTGTTCTAGATAGTAGACTGTTCTAGATAGTAGATAGTAGACTGTTCTAGATAGTAGATAGTAGACTGTTCTAGATAGTAGATAGTAGACTGTTCTAGATAGTAGATAGTAGACTGTTCTAGATAGTAGATAGTAGACTGTTCTAGATAGTAGATAGTAGACTGTTCTAGATAGTAGATAGTAGACTGTTCTAGATAGTAGATAGTAGACTGTTCTAGATAGTAGATAGTAGACTGTTCTAGATAGTAGACTGTTCTAGATAGTAGATAGTAGACTGTTCTAGATAGTAGATAGTAGACTGTTCTAGATAGTAGATAGTAGACTGTTCTAGATAGTAGACTGTTCTAGATAGTAGATAGTAGACTGTTCTAGATAGTAGATAGTAGACTGTTCTAGATAGTAGATAGTAGACTGTTCTAGATAGTAGATAGTAGACTGTTCTAGATAGTAGATAGTAGACTGTTCTAGATAGTAGATAGTAGACTGTTCTAGATAGTAGATAGTAGACTGTTCTAGATAGTAGATAGTAGACTGTTCTAGATAGTAGACTGTTCTAGATAGTAGATAGTAGACTGTTCTAGATAGTAGATAGTAGACTGTTCTAGATAGTAGATAGTAGAGATAGTAGACTGTTCTAGATAGTAGATAGTAGACTGTTCTAGATAGTAGATAGTAGACTGTTCTAGATAGTAGATAGTAGACTGTTCTAGATAGTAGATAGTAGACTGTTCTAGATAGTAGACTGTTCTAGATAGTAGATAGACTGTTCTAGATAGTAGATAGTAGACTGTTCTAGATAGTAGACTAGATAGTAGACTGTTCTAGATAGTAGATAGTAGACTGTTCTAGATAGTAGATAGTAGACTGTTCTAGATAGTAGATAGTAGACTGTTCTAGATAGTAGATATAGAGTAGACTGTTCTAGATAGTAGATGTTCTAGATAGTAGACTGTTCTAGATAGACTGTTCTAGATAGATAGATAGTAGACTGTTCTAGATAGTAGATAGTAGACTGTTCTGTTCTAGATAGTAGACTAGATAGACTGTTCTAGATAGTAGATAGTAGACTGTTCTAGATAGTAGATAGTAGACTGTTCTAGATAGTAGATAGTAGACTGTTCTAGATAGTAGATAGATAGTAGACTGTTCTAGATAGTAGATAGTAGACTGTTCTAGATAGTAGATAGTAGACTGTTCTAGATAGTAGATAGTAGACTGTTCTAGATAGTAGATAGACTGTTCTAGATAGACTGTTCTAGATAGTAGATAGTAGACTGTTCTAGATAGTAGATAGTAGACTGTTCTAGATAGTAGATAGATAGTAGACTGTTCTAGATAGTAGATAGTAGACTGTTCTAGATAGTAGATAGTAGACTGTTCTAGATAGATAGTAGACTGTTCTAGATAGTAGATAGTAGACTGTTCTAGATAGTAGATAGTAGACTGTTCTAGATAGTAGATAGTAGACTGTTCTAGATAGTAGATAGTAGACTGTTCTAGATAGTAGATAGTAGACTGTTCTAGATAGTAGACTGTTCTAGATAGTAGATAGTAGATAGTAGACTGTTCTAGATAGTAGATAGTAGAGACTGTTCTAGATAGTAGACTGTTCTAGATAGTAGATAGTAGACTGTTCTAGATAGTAGATAGTAGACTGTTCTAGATAGTAGATAGTAGACTGTTCTAGATAGTAGACTGTTCTAGACTGTTCTAGATAGTAGATAGTAGACTGTTCTAGATAGTAGATAGTAGACTGTTCTAGATAGTAGATAGTAGACTGTTCTAGATAGTAGATAGTAGACTGTTCTAGATAGTAGATAGTAGACTGTTCTAGATAGTAGATAGTAGACTGTTCTAGATAGTAGATAGTAGACTGTTCTAGATAGTAGATAGTAGACTGTTCTAGATAGATAGACTGTTCTAGATAGTAGACTGTTCTAGATAGTAGACTGTTCTAGATAGTAGATAGTAGACTGTTCTAGATAGTAGACTGTTCTAGATAGACTGTTCTAGATAGTAGATAGTAGACTGTTCTAGATAGTAGATAGTAGACTGTTCTAGATAGTAGATAGTAGACTGTTCTAGATAGTAGACTGTTCTAGATAGTAGATAGTAGACTGTTCTAGATAGTAGATAGTAGACTGTTCTAGATAGTAGATAGTAGACTGTTCTAGATAGTAGAGACTGTTCTAGTAGATAGTAGACTGTTCTAGATAGTAGATAGTAGACTGTTCTAGATAGTAGATAGATAGACTGTTCTAGATAGTAGACTGTTCTAGATAGTAGACTGTTCTAGATAGTAGACTGTTCTAGATAGTAGATAGTAGACTGTTCTAGATAGTAGATAGTAGACTGTTCTAGATAGTAGATAGTAGACTGTTCTAGATAGTAGATAGTAGACTGTTCTAGATAGTAGATAGTAGACTGTTCTAGATAGTAGATAGTAGACTGTTCTAGATAGTAGACTGTTCTAGATAGTAGATAGTAGACTGTTCTAGATAGTAGACTGTTCTAGATAGTAGATAGTAGACTGTTCTAGATAGTAGATAGTAGACTGTTCTAGATAGTAGACTGTTCTAGATAGTAGACTGTTCTAGATAGTAGATAGTAGACTGTTCTAGATAGTAGACTGTTCTAGATAGTAGACTGTTCTAGATAGTAGATAGTAGACTGTTCTAGATAGTAGATAGTAGACTGTTCTAGATAGTAGATAGATAGTAGACTGTTAGTAGATAGTAGACTGTTCTAGATAATAGACTGTTCTAGATAGTAGACTGTTCTAGATAGTAGATAGTAGACTGTTCTAGATAGTAGATAGTAGACTGTTCTAGATAGTAGATAGTAGACTGTTCTAGATAGTAGATAGTAGACTGTTCTAGATAGTAGATAGTAGACTGTTCTAGATAGTAGATAGTAGACTGTTCTAGATAGTAGATAGTAGACTGTTCTAGATAGTAGATAGTAGACTGTTCTAGATAGTAGACTGTTCTAGATAGTAGATAGTAGACTGTTCTAGATAGTAGATAGTAGACTGTTCTAGATAGTAGATAGTAGACTGTTCTAGATAGTAGACTGTTCTAGATAGTAGACTGTTCTAGATAGTAGACTGTTCTAGATAGTAGACTGTTCTAGATAGTAGACTGTTCTAGATAGTAGACTGTTCTAGATAGTAGACTGTTCTAGATAGTAGATAGTAGACTGTTCTAGATAGTAGATAGTAGACTGTTCTAGATAGTAGATAGTAGACTGTTCTAGATAGTAGATAGTAGACTGTTCTAGATAGTAGATAGTAGACTGTTCTAGATAGTAGATAGTAGACTGTTCTAGATAGTAGATAGTAGACTGTTCTAGATAGTAGATAGTAGACTGTTCTAGATAGTAGACTGTTCTAGATAGTAGACTGTTCTAGATAGTAGATAGTAGACTGTTCTAGATAGTAGACTGTTCTAGATAGTAGACTGTTCTAGATAGTAGATAGTAGACTGTTCTAGATAGTAGATATTAGACTGTTCTAGATAGTAGATAGTAGACTGTTCTAGATAGTAGATAGTAGACTGTTCTAGATAGTAGACTGTTCTAGATAGTAGACTGTTCTAGATAGTAGATAGTAGACTGTTCTAGATAGTAGATAGTAGACTGTTCTAGATAGTAGATAGTAGACTGTTCTAGATAGTAGATAGTAGACTGTTCTAGATAGTAGATAGTAGACTGTTCTAGATAGTAGATAGTAGACTGTTCTAGATAGTAGATAGTAGACTGTTCTAGATAGTAGACTGTTCTAGATAGTAGATAGTAGACTGTTCTAGATAGTAGACTGTTCTAGATAGTAGATAGTAGACTGTTCTAGATAGTAGATAGTAGACTGTTCTAGATAGTAGATAGTAGACTGTTCTAGATAGTAGATAGTAGACTGTTCTAGATAGCAGATAGTAGACTGTTCTAGATAGCAGATAGTAGACTGTTCTAGATAGTAGATAGACTGTTCTAGATAGTACTGTTCTAGATAGTAGATAGTAGACTGTTGTAGATAGTAGACTGTTGTAGATAGTAGACTGTTCTAGATAGTAGATAGTAGACTGTTCTAGATAGTAGATAGTAGACTGTTCTAGATAGTAGATAGTAGACTGTTCTAGATAGCAGATAGTAGACTGTTCTAGATAGCAGATAGTAGACTGTTCTAGATAGTAGATCGTAGACTGTTCTAGATAGTAGATCGTAGACTGTTCTAGATAGTAGATAGTAGACTGTTGTAGATAGTAGACTGTTCTAGATAGTAGATAGTAGACTGTTCTAGATAGTAGATTGTTCTAGATAGTAGATAGTAGACTGTTCTAGATAGTAGATAGTAGACTGTTCTAGATAGTAGACTGTTCTAGATAGTAGATAGTAGACTGTTCTAGATAGTAGATAGTAGACTGTTCTAGATAGTAGATATTAGACTGTTCTAGATAGTAGATAGTAGACTGTTCTAGTTAGTAGATAGTAGACTGTTCTAGATAGTAGATAGTAGACTGTTCTAGATAGTAGATAGTAGACTGTTCTAGATAGTAGACTGTTCTAGATAGTAGACTGTTCTAGATAGTAGATAGTAGACTGTTCTAGATAGTAGATAGTAGACTGTTCTAGATAGTAGATAGTAGACTGTTCTAGATAGTAGATAGTAGACTGTTCTAGATAGTAGATAGTAGACTGTTCTAGATAGTAGATAGTAGACTGTTCTAGATAGTAGATAGTAGACTGTTCTAGATAGTAGACTGTTCTAGATAGTAGACTGTTCTAGATAGTAGATAGTAGACTGTTCTAGATAGTAGATAGTAGACTGTTCTAGATAGATAGTAGACTGTTCTAGATAGAGTAGACTGTTCTAGATAGTAGATAGTAGACTGTTCTAGATAGTAGATAGTAGACTGTTCTAGATAGTAGATAGTAGACTGTTCTAGATAGTAGATAGTAGACTGTTCTAGATAGTAGACTGTTCTAGATAGTAGACTGTTCTAGATAGATAGTAGATAGTAGACTGTTCTAGATAGTAGATAGTAGACTGTTCTAGATAGTAGATAGTAGACTGTTCTAGATAGTAGATAGTAGACTGTTCTAGATAGTAGATAGTAGACTGTTGTAGATAGTAGACTGTTCTAGATAGATAGTAGACTGTTGTAGATAGTAGACTGTTCTAGATAGTAGACTGTTCTAGATAGTAGACTGAGATAGTAGATAGTAGACTGTTCTAGATAGTAGATAGTAGACTGTTCTAGATAGTAGATAGTAGACTGTTCTAGATAGTAGATAGTAGACTGTTCTAGATAGTAGATAGTAGACTGTTCTAGATAGTAGATAGTAGACTGTTCTAGATAGTAGATAGTAGACTGTTCTAGATAGTAGACTGTTCTAGATAGTAGATAGTAGACTGTTCTAGATAGTAGACTGTTCTAGATAGTAGATAGTAGACTGTTCTAGATAGTAGATAGTAGACTGTTCTAGATAGTAGACTGTTCTAGATAGTAGACTGTTCTAGATAGTAGATAGTAGACTGTTCTAGATAGTAGACTGTTCTAGATAGTAGACTGTTCTAGATAGTAGATAGTAGACTGTTCTAGATAGATAGTAGACTGTTCTAGATAGACTAGATAGTAGACTGTTCTAGATAGTAGACTGTTCTAGATAGTAGACTGTTCTAGATAGTAGACTGTTCTAGATAGTAGACTGTTCTAGATAGTAGACTGTTCTAGATAGTAGATAGTAGACTGTTCTAGATAGTAGATAGTAGACTGTTCTAGATAGTAGAGACTGTTCTAGAGATAGTAGACTGTTCTAGATAGTAGATAGTAGACTGTTCTAGATAGTAGATAGTAGACTGTTCTAGATAGTAGACTGTTCTAGATAGTAGATAGATAGACTGTTCTAGATAGTAGATAGTAGACTGTTCTAGATAGTAGATAGTAGACTGTTCTAGATAGTAGATAGTAGACTGTTCTAGATAGTAGATAGTAGACTGTTCTAGATAGTAGATAGTAGACTGTTCTAGATAGTAGATAGTAGACTGTTCTAGATAGTAGACTGTTCTAGATAGTAGATAGTAGACTGTTCTAGATAGAGATAGTAGACTGTTCTAGATAGTAGATAGTAGACTGTTCTAGATAGTAGACTGTTCTAGATAGTAGATAGTAGACTGTTCTAGATAGTAGATAGTAGACTGTTCTAGATAGTAGATAGTAGACTGTTCTAGATAGTAGATAGTAGACTGTTCTAGATAGTAGATAGTAGACTGTTCTAGATAGTAGACTGTTCTAGATAGTAGACTGTTCTAGATAGTAGACTGTTCTAGATAGTAGACTGTTCTAGATAGTAGACTGTTCTAGATAGTAGACTGTTCTAGATAGTAGATAGTAGACTGTTCTAGATAGTATATAGTAGATGTTCTAGATAGTAGTAGACTGTTCTAGATAGTAGATAGTAGACTGTTCTAGATAGTAGATAGTAGACTGTTCTAGATAGTAGATAGTAGACTGTTCTAGATAGTAGATAGTAGACTGTTCTAGATAGTAGATAGTAGACTGTTGTAGATAGTAGACTGTTCTAGATAGTAGATAGTAGACTGTTCTAGATAGTAGATAGTAGACTGTTCTAGATAGTAGATAGTAGACTGTTCTAGATAGTAGATAGTAGACTGTTCTAGATAGTAGATAGTAGACTGTTCTAGATAGTAGATAGTAGACTGTTCTAGATAGTAGAGACTGTTCTAGATAGTAGATAGTAGACTGTTCTAGATAGTAGACTGTTCTAGATAGAGACTGTTCTAGATAGTAGACTGTTCTAGATAGTAGATAGTAGACTGTTCTAGATAGTAGATAGTAGACTGTTCTAGATAGTAGATAGTAGACTGTTCTAGATAGTAGACTGTTCTAGATAGAGATAGAGATGTTAGTAGATAGTAGACTGTTCTAGATAGTAGACTGTTCTAGATAGTAGACTGTTCTAGATAGTAGATAGACTGTTCTAGATAGTAGATAGTAGACTGTTCTAGATAGTAGATAGTAGACTGTTCTAGATAGTAGATAGTAGACTGTTCTAGATAGTAGATAGTAGACTGTTCTAGATAGTAGATAGTAGACTGTTCTAGATAGCAGATAGTAGACTGTTCTAGATAGTAGATCGTAGACTGTTCTAGATAGTAGATCGTAGACTGTTCTAGATAGTAGACTGTTGTAGATAGTAGACTGTTGTAGATAGTAGACTGTTCTAGATAGTAGATAGTAGACTGTTCTAGATAGTAGATAGTAGACTGTTCTAGATAGTAGATAGTAGACTGTTCTAGATAGTAGATAGTAGACTGTTCTAGATAGCAGATAGTAGACTGTTCTAGATAGTAGATAGTAGACTGTTCTAGATAGTAGATAGTAGACTGTTCTAGATAGTAGATAGTAGACTGTTCTAGATAGTAGATAGTAGACTGTTCTAGATGTTCTGTTCTAGATAGTAGATAGTAGACTGTTCTAGATAGTAGATTGTTCTAGATAGTAGACTGTTCTAGATAGTAGATTGTTCTAGATAGTAGATAGTAGACTGTTCTAGATAGTAGATAGTAGACTGTTCTAGATAGTAGATAGTAGACTGTTCTAGATAGTAGATAGTAGACTGTTCTAGATAGTAGATAGTAGACTGTTCTAGATAGTAGATAGTAGACTGTTCTAGATAGTAGATAGTAGACTGTTCTAGATAGTAGATAGTAGACTGTTCTAGATAGTAGATAGTAGACTGTTCTAGATAGTAGATAGTAGACTGTTCTAGATAGTAGACTGTTCTAGATAGTAGATAGTAGACTGTTCTAGATAGTAGATATTAGACTGTTCTAGATAGTAGATAGTAGACTGTTCTAGATAGTAGATAGTAGACTGTTCTAGATAGTAGATAGTAGACTGTTCTAGATAGTAGATAGTAGACTGTTCTAGATAGTAGATAGTAGACTGTTCTAGATAGTAGACTGTTCTAGATAGTAGACTGTTCTAGATAGTAGATAGTAGACTGTTCTAGATAGTAGATAGTAGACTGTTCTAGATAGTAGACTGTTCTAGATAGTAGACTGTTCTAGATAGTAGACTGTTCTAGATAGTAGACTGTTCTAGATAGTAGATAGACTGTTCTGTTCTAGATAGTAGACTGTTCTAGATAGTAGATAGTAGACTGTTCTAGATAGTAGATATTAGACTGTTCTAGATAGTATATATTAGACTGTTCTAGATAGTAGATAGTAGACTGTTGTAGATAGTAGACTGTTCTAGATAGTAGATAGTAGACTGTTCTAGATAGTAGATAGTAGACTGTTCTAGATAGTAGATAGTAGACTGTTCTAGATAGTAGATAGTAGACTGTTCTAGAGATAGATAGTAGACTGTTCTAGATAGTAGATAGTAGACTGTTCTAGATAGTAGATAGTAGACTGTTCTAGATAGTAGATAGATAGTAGACTGTTCTAGACTGTTCTAGATAGTAGATAGTAGACTGTTCTAGATAGTAGACTGTTCTAGATAGTAGATAGTAGACTGTTCTAGATAGTAGACTGTTCTAGATAGTAGATAGTAGACTGTTCTAGATAGTAGATAGTAGACTGTTCTAGATAGTAGATAGTAGACTGTTCTAGATAGTAGATAGTAGACTGTTCTAGATAGTAGATAGTAGACTGTTCTAGATAGTAGATAGTAGACTGTTCTAGATAGTAGACTGTTCTAGATAGTAGATAGTAGACTGTTCTAGATAGTAGATAGTAGACTGTTCTAGATAGTAGATAGTAGACTGTTCTAGATAGTAGATAGATAGACTGTTCTAGATAGTAGTAGATAGTAGACTGTTCTAGATAGTAGATAGTAGACTGTTCTAGATAGTAGATAGTAGACTGTTCTAGATAGTAGACTGTTCTAGATAGTAGACTGTTCTAGATAGTAGATAGTAGACTGTTGTAGATAGTAGACTGTTCTAGATAGTAGATAGTAGACTGTTCTAGATAGTAGACTGTTCTAGATAGTAGATAGTAGACTGTTCTAGATAGTAGATAGTAGACTGTTCTAGATAGTAGACTGTTCTAGATAGTAGACTGTTCTAGATAGTAGATAGTAGACTGTTCTAGATAGTAGATAGTAGACTGTTCTAGATAGTAGATAGTAGACTGTTCTAGATAGTAGATAGTAGACTGTTCTAGATAGTAGATAGTAGACTGTTCTAGATAGTAGATAGTAGACTGTTCTAGATAGTAGATAGTAGACTGTTGTAGATAGTAGACTGTTCTAGATAGTAGATAGTAGACTGTTCTAGATAGTAGATTGTTCTAGATAGTAGATAGTAGACTGTTCTAGATAGTAGACTGTTCTAGATAGTAGACTGTTCTAGATAGTAGATAGTAGACTGTTCTAGATAGTAGATAGTAGACTGTTCTAGATAGTAGATAGTAGACTGTTCTAGATAGTAGATAGTAGACTGTTCTAGATAGTAGATAGTAGACTGTTCTAGATAGTAGATAGTAGACTGTTCTAGATAGTAGATAGTAGACTGTTCTAGATAGTAGATAGTAGACTGTTCTAGATAGTAGATAGTAGACTGTTCTAGATAGTAGATAGTAGACTGTTCTAGATAGTAGATAGTAGACTGTTCTAGATAGTAGATAGTAGACTGTTCTAGATAGTAGACTGTTCTAGATAGTAGATAGTAGACTGTTCTAGATAGTAGACTGTTCTAGATAGTAGACTGTTCTAGATAGTAGATGTTCTAGATAGACTGTTCTAGATAGTAGATAGTAGACTGTTCTAGATAGTAGATAGTAGACTGTTCTAGATAGTAGATAGTAGACTGTTCTAGATAGTAGACTGTTCTAGATAGTAGACTGTTCTAGATAGTAGATAGTAGACTGTTCTAGATAGTAGATAGTAGACTGTTCTAGATAGTAGATAGTAGACTGTTCTAGATAGTAGATAGTAGACTGTTCTAGATAGTAGATAGTAGACTGTTCTAGATAGTAGACTGTTGTAGATAGTAGACTGTTGTAGATAGTAGACTGTTCTAGATAGTAGACTGTTCTAGATAGTAGACTGTTCTAGATAGTAGACTGTTCTAGATAGATAGTAGACTGTTCTAGATAGTAGACTGTTCTAGATAGTAGACTGTTCTAGATAGTAGATAGTAGACTGTTCTAGATAGTAGACTGTTGTAGATAGTAGACTGTTCTAGATAGTAGATAGTAGACTGTTCTAGATAGTAGATAGTAGACTGTTCTAGATAGTAGATAGTAGACTGTTCTAGATAGTAGACTGTTCTAGATAGTAGATAGTAGACTGTTCTAGATAGTAGACTGTTCTAGATAGTAGACTGTTCTAGATAGTAGATAGTAGACTGTTCTAGATAGTAGATAGTAGACTGTTCTAGATAGTAGATAGTAGACTGTTCTAGATAGTAGACTGTTCTAGATAGTAGATAGTAGACTGTTCTAGATAGTAGATAGTAGACTGTTCTAGATAGTAGATAGTAGACTGTTGTAGATAGTAGACTGTTCTAGATAGTAGACTGTTCTAGATAGTAGATAGTAGACTGTTCTAGATAGTAGATAGTAGACTGTTCTAGATAGTAGATAGTAGACTGTTCTAGATAGTAGATAGTAGACTGTTCTAGATAGTAGATAGTAGACTGTTCTAGATAGATAGTAGACTGTTCTAGATAGTAGACTGTTCTAGATAGTAGATAGTAGACTGTTCTAGATAGTAGATAGTAGACTGTTCTAGATAGTAGATAGTAGACTGTTCTAGATAGTAGATAGTAGACTGTTCTAGATAGTAGATAGTAGACTGTTCTAGATAGTAGATAGTAGACTGTTCTAGATAGTAGATAGTAGACTGTTCTAGATAGTAGATAGTAGACTGTTCTAGATAGTAGACTGTTCTAGATAGATAGTAGACTGTTCTAGATAGTAGATAGTAGACTGTTCTAGATAGTAGATAGTAGACTGTTCTAGATAGTAGACTGTTCTAGATAGTAGATAGTAGACTGTTCTAGATAGTAGATAGTGTTCTAGACTGTAGACTAGATAGTAGACTGTTCTAGATAGTAGATAGTAGACTGTTCTAGATAGTAGATAGTAGACTGTTCTAGATAGTAGATAGTAGACTGTTCTAGATAGTAGATAGTAGACTGTTCTAGATAGACTGTTCTAGATAGTAGACTGTTCTAGATAGCAGATAGTAGACTGTTCTAGATAGCAGATAGTAGACTGTTCTAGATAGTAGATAGTAGACTGTTCTAGATAGTAGATGTTCTAGATAGTAGATAGTAGACTGTTCTAGATAGTAGACTGTTCTAGATAGTAGACTGTTCTAGATAGTAGATAGTAGACTGTTCTAGATAGTAGATAGTAGACTGTTCTAGATAGTAGATAGTAGACTGTTCTAGATAGTAGATAGATAGTAGACTGTTCTAGATAGTAGATAGTAGACTGTTCTAGATAGTAGATAGTAGACTGTTCTAGATAGTAGATAGTAGACTGTTCTAGATAGTAGATAGTAGACTGTTCTAGATAGTAGATAGTAGACTGTTCTAGATAGTAGACTGTTCTAGATAGTAGATAGTAGACTGTTCTAGATAGTAGACTGTTCTAGATAGTAGACTGTTCTAGATAGTAGATAGTAGACTGTTCTAGATAGTAGATAGTAGACTGTTCTAGATAGTAGATAGTAGACTGTTCTAGAGATAGTAGTAGATAGTAGACTGTTCTAGATAGTAGATAGTAGACTGTTCTAGATAGTAGATAGTAGACTGTTCTAGATAGTAGATAGTAGACTGTTCTAGATAGTAGATAGTAGACTGTTCTAGATAGTAGACTGTTCTAGATAGTAGATAGTAGACTGTTCTAGATAGTAGATAGTAGACTGTTCTAGATAGTAGATAGTAGACTGTTCTAGATAGTAGATAGTAGACTGTTCTAGATGTTCTAGATAGTAGACTGTTCTAGATAGTAGACTGTTCTAGATAGTAGACTGTTCTAGATAGTAGATAGTAGACTGTTCTAGATAGTAGACTGTTCTAGATAGTAGACTGTTCTAGATAGTAGATAGTAGACTGTTCTAGATAGTAGATAGTAGACTGTTCTAGATAGTCTAGAGACTGTTCTAGATAGTAGACTGTTCTAGATAGTAGACTGTTCTAGATAGTAGACTGTTCTAGATAGTAGACTGTTCTAGATAGTAGACTGTTCTAGATAGTAGACTGTTCTAGATAGTAGATAGTAGACTGTTCTAGATAGTAGATAGTAGACTGTTCTAGATAGTAGATAGTAGACTGTTCTAGATAGTAGATATTAGACTGTTCTAGATAGTAGATAGTAGACTGTTCTAGATAGTAGACTGTTCTAGATAGTAGATAGTAGACTGTTCTAGATAGTAGATAGTAGACTGTTCTAGATAGTAGATAGTAGACTGTTCTAGATAGTAGATAGTAGACTGTTCTAGATAGACTGTTCTAGATAGTAGACTGTTCTAGATAGTAGATAGTAGACTGTTCTAGATAGTAGATAGTAGACTGTTCTAGATAGTAGATAGTAGACTGTTCTAGATAGTAGATAGTAGACTGTTCTAGATAGTAGACTGTTCTAGATAGTAGATAGTAGACTGTTCTAGATAGTAGACTGTTCTAGATAGTAGATAGTAGACTGTTCTAGATAGTAGATAGTAGACTGTTCTAGATAGTAGACTGTTCTAGATAGTAGACTGTTCTAGATAGTAGACTGTTCTAGATAGTAGATAGTAGACTGTTCTAGATAGTAGATAGTAGACTGTTCTAGATAGTAGATAGATAGACTGTTCTAGATAGTAGATAGTAGACTGTTCTAGATAGTAGATAGTAGACTGTTCTAGATAGTAGATAGACTGTTCTAGATAGATAGTAGACTGTTCTAGATAGTAGATAGTAGACTGTTCTAGATAGTAGATAGTAGACTGTTCTAGATAGTAGATAGTAGACTGTTCTAGATAGTAGATAGTAGACTGTTCTAGATAGTAGATAGTAGACTGTTCTAGATAGTAGATAGTAGACTGTTCTAGATAGTAGATAGTAGACTGTTCTAGATAGTAGACTGTTCTAGATAGACTGTTCTAGATAGTAGATAGTAGACTGTTCTAGATAGTAGACTGTTCTAGATAGTAGATAGATAGACTGTTCTAGATAGTAGACTGTTCTAGATAGTAGAGACTGTTCTAGATAGATAGTAGACTGTTCTAGATAGTAGACTGTAGACTCTAGATAGTAGACTGTTCTAGATAGTAGACTGTTCTAGATAGTAGACTGTTCTAGATAGTAGACTGTTCTAGATAGTAGATAGTAGACTGTTCTAGATAGATAGTAGACTGTTCTAGATAGTAGATAGTAGACTGTTCTAGAGATAGTAGACTGTTCTAGATAGTAGACTGTTCTAGATAGTAGATAGTAGACTGTTCTAGATAGTAGATGTTCTAGACTAGATAGTAGACTGTTCTAGATAGTAGACTGTTCTAGAGATAGTAGACTGTTCTAGATAGTAGACTGTTCTAGATAGTAGATAGTAGACTGTTCTAGATAGTAGATTGTTCTAGATAGTAGACTGTTCTAGATAGACTGTTCTAGATAGTAGACTGTTCTAGATAGTAGACTGTTCTAGATAGTAGACTGTTCTAGATAGTAGATAGTAGACTGTTCTAGATAGTAGATAGTAGACTGTTCTAGATAGTAGATAGTAGACTGTTCTAGATAGTAGATAGTAGACTGTTCTAGATAGTAGATAGTAGACTGTTCTAGATAGTAGATAGTAGACTGTTCTAGATAGTAGATAGTAGACTGTTCTAGATAGTAGATAGTAGACTGTTCTAGATAGTAGATAGTAGACTGTTCTAGATAGTAGATAGTAGACTGTTCTAGATAGTAGACTGTTCTAGATAGTAGATAGTAGACTGTTCTAGATAGTAGATAGTAGACTGTTCTAGATAGTAGACTGTTCTAGATAGTAGATAGTAGACTGTTCTAGATAGTAGACTGTTCTAGATAGTAGACTGTTCTAGATAGTAGACTGTTCTAGATAGTAGATAGTAGACTGTTCTAGATAGTAGATAGTAGACTGTTCTAGATAGTAGATAGTAGACTGTTCTAGATAGTAGATAGTAGACTGTTCTAGATAGTAGACTGTTCTAGATAGTAGACTGTTCTAGATAGTAGATAGTAGACTGTTCTAGATAGTAGATGTTCTAGATAGACTGTTCTAGATAGTAGATATTAGACTGTTCTAGATAGTAGATAGTAGACTGTTCTAGATAGTAGATAGTAGACTGTTGTAGATAGTAGACTGTTCTAGATAGTAGACTGTTCTAGATAGTAGACTGTTCTAGATAGTAGACTGTTCTAGATAGTAGACTGTTCTAGATAGTAGATAGTAGACTGTTCTAGATAGTAGACTGTTCTAGATAGTAGACTGTTCTAGATAGTAGATAGTAGACTGTTCTATATAGTAGATAGTAGACTGTTCTAGATAGTAGATAGTAGACTGTTCTAGATAGTAGACTGTTCTAGATAGTAGATAGTAGACTGTTCTAGATAGTAGACTGTTCTAGATAGTAGATAGTAGACTGTTCTAGATAGTAGACTGTTCTAGATAGTAGACTGTTCTAGATAGTAGATAGTAGACTGTTCTAGATAGTAGATAGTAGACTGTTCTAGATAGTAGATAGTAGACTGTTCTAGATAGTAGACTGTTCTAGATAGTAGATAGTAGACTGTTCTAGATAGTAGACTGTTCTAGATAGTAGATAGTAGACTGTTCTAGATAGTAGATAGTAGACTGTTCTAGATAGTAGACTGTTCTAGATAGTAGATAGTAGACTGTTCTAGATAGTAGATAGTAGACTGTTCTAGATAGTAGACTGTTCTAGATAGTAGATAGTAGACTGTTCTAGATAGTAGATAGTAGACTGTTCTAGATAGTAGATAGTAGACTGTTCTAGATAGTAGATAGTAGACTGTTCTAGATAGTAGATAGTAGACTGTTCTAGATAGTAGATAGTAGACTGTTCTAGATAGTAGACTGTTCTAGATAGTAGACTGTTCTAGATAGTAGATAGTAGACTGTTCTAGATAGTAGATAGTAGACTGTTCTAGATAGTAGATAGTAGACTGTTCTAGATAGTAGATAGTAGACTGTTCTAGATAGTAGACTGTTCTAGATAGTAGACTGTTCTAGATAGTAGATAGTAGACTGTTCTAGATAGTAGACTGTTCTAGATAGTAGATAGTAGACTGTTCTAGATAGTAGATAGTAGACTGTTCTAGATAGTAGATAGTAGACTGTTCTAGATAGTAGATAGTAGACTGTTCTAGATAGTAGATAGTAGACTGTTCTAGATAGTAGATAGTAGACTGTTCTAGATAGTAGATAGTAGACTGTTCTAGATAGTAGATAGTAGACTGTTCTAGATAGTAGACTGTTCTAGATAGTAGATAGTAGACTGTTCTAGATAGTAGATAGTAGACTGTTCTAGATAGTAGATAGTAGACTGTTCTAGATAGTAGACTAGTCTAGATAGTAGACTGTTGTAGATAGTAGACTGTTGTAGATAGTAGACTGTTCTAGATAGTAGACTGTTCTAGATAGTAGACTGTTCTAGATAGTAGATAGTAGACTGTTCTAGATAGTAGACTGTTCTAGATAGTAGATAGTAGACTGTTCTAGATAGTAGATAGTAGACTGTTCTAGATAGCAGATAGTAGGCTGTTCTAGATAGTAGATAGTAGACTGTTCTAGATAGTAGATAGTAGATAGTAGACTGTTGTAGATATTAGACTGTTCTAGATAGTAGATATTAGACTGTTCTAGATAGTAGACTGTTCTAGATAGTAGATAGTAGACTGTTCTAGATAGTAGATAGTAGACTGTTCTAGATAGTAGACTGTTCTAGATAGTAGATAGTAGACTGTTCTAGATAGTAGATAGTAGACTGTTCTAGATAGTAGACTGTTCTAGATAGTAGATAGTAGACTGTTCTAGATAGTAGATAGTAGACTGTTCTAGATAGTAGATAGTAGACTGTTCTAGATAGTAGATAGTAGACTGTTCTAGATAGTAGATAGTAGACTGTTCTAGATAGTAGACTGTTCTAGATAGTAGACTGTTCTAGATAGTAGATAGTAGACTGTTCTAGATAGTAGATAGTAGACTGTTCTAGATAGTAGATAGTAGACTGTTCTAGATAGTAGACTGTTCTAGATAGTAGATAGTAGACTGTTCTAGATAGTAGATAGTAGACTGTTCTAGATAGTAGACTGTTCTAGATAGTAGATAGTAGACTGTTCTAGATAGTAGATAGTAGACTGTTCTAGATAGTAGATAGTAGACTGTTCTAGATAGTAGTAGATAGTAGACTGTTCTAGATAGTAGATAGTAGACTGTTCTAGATAGTAGATAGTAGACTGTTCTAGATAGTAGACTGTTCTAGATAGTAGATAGTAGACTGTTCTAGATAGTAGACTGTTCTAGATAGTAGATAGTAGACTGTTCTAGATAGTAGACTGTTCTAGATAGTAGATAGTAGACTGTTCTAGATAGTAGATAGTAGACTGTTCTAGATAGTAGATAGTAGACTGTTCTAGATAGTAGACTGTTCTAGATAGTAGACTGTTCTAGATAGTAGAGACTAGTAGACTGTTCTAGATAGTAGATAGTAGACTGTTCTAGATAGTAGATAGTAGACTGTTCTAGATAGTAGATAGTAGACTGTTCTAGATAGTAGATAGTAGACTGTTCTAGATAGATAGTAGACTGTTCTAGATAGTAGATAGTAGACTGTTCTAGATAGTAGACTGTTCTAGTAGACTGTTCTAGATAGAGACTGTTCTAGATAGTAGACTGTTCTAGATAGTAGATAGTAGACTGTTCTAGATAGTAGACTAGTGTTCTAGATAGACTGTTCTAGATAGTAGATAGTAGACTGTTCTAGATAGTAGATAGTAGACTGTTCTAGATAGTAGATAGTAGACTGTTCTAGATAGTAGACTGTTCTAGATAGTAGACTGTTCTAGATAGTAGATAGTAGACTGTTCTAGATAGTAGACTGTTCTAGATAGTAGACTGTTCTAGATAGTAGACTGTTCTAGATAGTAGACTGTTCTAGATAGTAGACTGTTCTAGATAGTAGATAGTAGACTGTTCTAGATAGTAGATAGTAGACTGTTCTAGATAGTAGACTGTTCTAGATAGTAGATAGTAGACTGTTCTAGATAGTAGATAGTAGACTGTTCTAGATAGTAGATAGTAGACTGTTCTAGATAGTAGATAGTAGACTGTTCTAGATAGTAGATAGTAGACTGTTCTAGATAGTAGATAGTAGACTGTTCTAGATAGTAGACTAGACTGTTCTAGATAGTAGACTGTTCTAGTAGACTGTTCTAGAGATAGTAGACTGTTCTAGATAGTAGATAGTAGACTGTTCTAGATAGTAGATAGTAGACTGTTCTAGATAGTAGACTGTTCTAGATAGATAGTAGACTGTTCTAGATAGTAGACTGTTCTAGATAGTAGATAGTAGACTGTTCTAGATAGATAGTAGACTGTTCTAGATAGTAGATAGTAGACTGTTCTAGATAGTAGACTGTTCTAGATAGTAGATAGTAGACTGTTCTAGATAGTAGATAGTAGACTGTTCTAGATAGTAGACTGTTCTAGATAGACTGTTCTAGATAGTAGATAGTAGACTGTTCTAGATAGTAGATAGTAGACTGTTCTAGATAGTATAGAGACTGTTCTAGATAGTAGTAGACTGTTCTAGATAGTAGATAGTAGACTGTTCTAGATAGTAGATAGTAGACTGTTCTGTTCTAGATAGTAGATAGTAGACTGTTCTAGATAGTAGACTGTTCTAGATAGTAGATATAGACTGTTCTAGATAGTAGATAGTAGACTGTTCTAGATAGTAGATAGTAGACTGTTCTAGATAGTAGATAGTAGACTGTTCTAGATAGTAGATAGTAGACTGTTCTAGATAGACTGTTCTAGACTGTTCTAGATAGTAGATAGTAGACTGTTCTAGATAGTAGATAGTAGACTGTTCTAGATAGTAGATAGTAGACTGTTCTAGATAGTAGATAGTAGACTGTTCTAGATAGTAGATAGTAGACTGTTCTAGATAGTAGATAGTAGACTGTTCTAGATAGTAGACTGTTCTAGATAGTAGACTGTTCTAGATAGTAGATAGTAGACTGTTCTAGATAGTAGACTGTTCTAGATAGTAGATAGTAGACTGTTCTAGATAGTAGATAGTAGACTGTTCTAGATAGTAGATAGTAGACTGTTCTAGATAGTAGATAGTAGACTGTTCTAGATAGTAGATAGTAGACTGTTCTAGATAGTAGATAGTAGACTGTTCTAGATAGTAGATAGTAGACTGTTCTAGATAGTAGATAGTAGACTGTTCTAGATAGTAGATAGTAGACTGTTCTAGATAGTAGATCGTAGACTGTTCTAGATAGTAGATCGTAGACTGTTCTAGATAGTAGATAGTAGACTGTTGTAGATAGTAGACTGTTCTAGATAGTAGATAGTAGACTGTTCTAGATAGTAGATTGTTCTAGATAGTAGATAGTAGACTGTTCTAGATAGTAGACTGTTCTAGATAGTAGATAGTAGACTGTTCTAGATAGTAGATAGTAGACTGTTCTAGATAGTAGATAGTAGACTGTTCTAGATAGTAGATAGTAGACTGTTCTAGATAGTAGATAGTAGACTGTTCTAGATAGTAGATAGTAGACTGTTCTAGATAGTAGATAGTAGACTGTTCTAGATAGTAGACTGTTCTAGATAGTAGACTGTTCTAGATAGTAGATAGACTGTTCTAGATAGTAGATAGTAGACTGTTCTAGATAGTAGATAGTAGACTGTTCTAGATAGTAGACTGTTCTAGATAGTAGATAGTAGACTGTTCTAGATAGTAGACTTTTCTAGATAGTAGACTGTTCTAGATAGTAGACTGTTCTAGATAGTAGATAGTAGACTGTTCTAGATAGTTGATAGTAGACTGTTCTAGATAGTAGATAGTAGACTGTTCTAGATAGTAGATAGTAGACTGTTCTAGATAGTAGACTGTTCTAGATAGTAGATAGTAGACTGTTCTAGATAGTAGATAGTAGACTGTTCTAGATAGTAGATATTAGACTGTTCTAGATAGTATATATTAGACTGTTCTAGATAGTAGATAGTAGACTGTTGTAGATAGTAGACTGTTGTAGATAGTAGACTGTTGTAGATAGTAGACTGTTGTAGATAGTAGACTGTTGTAGATAGTAGACTGTTCTAGATAGTAGACTGTTCTAGATAGTAGACTGTTCTAGATAGTAGATAGTAGACTGTTCTAGATAGTAGATAGTAGACTGTTCTAGATAGTAGATAGTAGACTGTTCTAGATAGTAGATAGTAGACTGTTCTAGATAGTAGATAGTAGACTGTTCTAGATAGTAGACTGTTCTAGATAGTAGATAGTAGACTGTTCTAGATAGTAGACTGTTCTAGATAGTAGACTGTTCTAGATAGTAGACTGTTCTAGATAGTAGACTGTTCTAGATAGTAGACTGTTCTAGATAGTAGACTGTTCTAGATAGTAGATAGTAGACTGTTCTAGATAGTAGACTGTTCTAGATAGTAGATAGTAGACTGTTCTAGATAGTAGACTGTTCTAGATAGTAGACTGTTCTAGATAGTAGATAGTAGACTGTTCTAGATAGTAGATAGTAGACTGTTCTAGATAGTAGATAGTAGACTGTTCTAGATAGTAGATAGTAGGCTGTTCTAGATAGTAGATAGTAGACTGTTCTAGATAGTAGATAGTAGACTGTTCTAGATGTTCTAGATAGTAGACTGTTCTAGATAGTAGATAGTAGACTGTTCTAGATAGTAGATAGTAGACTGTTCTAGATAGTAGATAGTAGACTGTTCTAGATAGTAGACTGTTCTAGATAGTAGACTGTTCTAGATAGTAGACTAGATAGACTAGACTGTTAGTAGATAGTAGACTGTTCTAGATAGTAGACTGTTCTAGATAGTAGATAGTAGACTGTTCTAGATAGTAGATAGTAGACTGTTCTAGATAGTAGACTGTTCTAGATAGTAGACTGTTCTAGATAGTAGATAGTAGACTGTTCTAGATAGTAGATAGTAGACTGTTCTAGATAGTAGATAGTAGACTGTTCTAGATAGTAGACTGTTCTAGATAGTAGATATTAGACTGATAGTAGATAGTAGACTAGATAGTAGATAGTAGACTGTTCTAGATAGAGATAGTAGACTGTTGTAGATAGTAGACTGTTGTAGATAGTAGACTGTTCTAGATAGTAGACTGTTCTAGATAGTAGACTGTTCTAGATAGTAGATTGTAGACTGTTCTAGATAGTAGATAGTAGACTGTTGTAGATAGTAGACTGTTCTAGATAGTAGATAGTAGACTGTTCTAGATAGTAGGTAGTAGACTGTTCTAGATAGTAGATAGTAGACTGTTCTAGATAGTAGACTGTTCTAGATAGTAGATAGTAGACTGTTCTAGATAGTAGACTGTTCTAGATAGTAGATAGTAGACTGTTCTAGATAGTAGACTGTTCTAGATAGTAGACTGTTCTAGATAGTAGATAGTAGACTGTTCTAGATAGTAGACTGTTCTAGATAGTAGACTGTTCTAGATAGTAGATAGTAGACTGTTCTAGATAGTAGACTGTTCTAGATAGTAGACTGTTCTAGATAGTAGACTGTTCTAGATAGTAGACTGTTCTAGATAGTAGATAGTAGACTGTTCTAGATAGTAGACTGTTCTAGATAGTAGACTGTTCTAGATAGTAGATAGTAGACTGTTCTAGATAGTAGATAGTAGACTGTTCTAGATAGTAGATAGTAGACTGTTCTAGATAGTAGACTGTTCTAGATAGTAGATATTAGATAGTAGATAGTAGATAGAGACTGTTCTAGATAGTAGATAGTAGACTGTTCTAGATAGTAGATAGTAGACTGTTCTAGATAGTAGATAGTAGACTGTTCTAGATAGTAGATAGTAGACTGTTCTAGATAGTAGATATTAGACTGTTCTAGATAGTAGACTGTTCTAGATAGTAGATAGTAGACTGTTCTAGATAGTAGATAGTAGACTGTTCTAGATAGTAGATAGTAGACTGTTCTAGATAGTAGACTGTTCTAGATAGTAGATAGTAGACTGTTCTAGATAGTAGATAGTAGACTGTTCTAGATAGTAGACTGTTCTAGATAGTAGACTGTTCTAGATAGTAGATAGTAGACTGTTCTAGATAGTAGACTGTTCTAGATAGTAGATAGTAGACTGTTCTAGATAGTAGATAGTAGACTGTTCTAGATAGTAGATAGTAGACTGTTCTAGATAGTAGATAGTAGACTGTTCTAGATAGTAGGTAGTAGACTGTTCTAGATAGTAGACTGTTCTAGATAGTAGATAGTAGACTGTTCTAGATAGTAGACTGTTCTAGATAGTAGATAGTAGACTGTTCTAGATAGTAGATAGTAGACTGTTCTAGATAGTAGAGAGTAGACTGTTCTAGATAGTAGACTGTTCTAGATAGTAGATAGTAGACTGTTCTAGATAGTAGACTGTTGTAGATAGTAGACTGTTCTAGATAGTAGGTAGTAGACTGTTCTAGATAGTAGACTGTTCTAGATAGTAGATATTAGACTGTTCTAGATAGTAGACTGTTCTAGATAGTAGATAGTAGACTGTTCTAGATAGTAGATAGTAGACTGTTCTAGATAGTAGATAGTAGACTGTTCTAGATAGTAGATAGTAGACTGTTCTAGATAGTAGACTGTTCTAGATAGTAGACTGTTCTAGATAGTAGATAGTAGACTGTTCTAGATAGTAGACTGTTCTAGATAGTAGATAGTAGACTGTTCTAGATAGTAGACTGTTCTAGATAGTAGATAGTAGACTGTTCTAGATAGTAGACTGTTCTAGATAGTAGATAGTAGACTGTTCTAGATAGTAGACTGGTCTAGATAGTAGATAGTTGACTGTTCTAGATAGTAGACTGTTCTAGATAGTAGATAGTAGACTGTTCTAGATAGTAGACTGTTCTAGATAGTAGACTGTTCTAGATAGTAGATAGTAGACTGTTCTAGATAGTAGATAGTAGACTGTTCTAGATAGTAGATAGTAGACTGTTCTAGATAGTAGATAGTAGACTGTTAGTAGATAGTAGACTGTTCTAGATAGTAGATAGTAGACTGTTCTAGATAGTAGATAGTAGACTGTTCTAGATAGTAGATAGTAGACTGTTCTAGATAGTAGATAGTAGACTGTTCTAGATAGTAGATAGTAGACTGTTCTAGATAGTAGACTGTTCTAGATAGTAGATAGTAGACTGTTCTAGATAGTAGACTGTTCTAGATAGTAGATAGTAGACTGTTCTAGATAGTAGACTGTTCTAGATAGTAGATAGTAGACTGTTCTAGATAGTAGACTGTTCTAGATAGTAGACTGTTCTAGATAGTAGATCTAGATAGTAGACTGTTCTAGATAGTAGATAGTAGACTGTTCTAGATAGATAGACTGTTCTAGATAGTAGACTAGATAGTAGACTGTTCTAGATAGTAGATAGTAGACTGTTCTAGATAGTAGACTGTTCTAGATAGTAGACTGTTGTAGATAGTAGACTGTTCTAGATAGTAGATAGTAGACTGTTCTAGATAGTAGACTGTTCTAGATAGTAGATAGTAGACTGTTCTAGATAGTAGACTGTTCTAGATAGTAGATATTAGACTGTTCTAGATAGTAGACTGTTCTAGATAGTAGATAGTAGACTGTTCTAGATAGTAGATAGTAGACTGTTCTAGATAGTAGATAGTAGACTGTTCTAGATAGTAGATAGACTGTTCTAGATAGTAGACTAGATAGTAGACTGTTCTAGATAATAGATAGTAGACTGTTCTAGATAGTAGATAGTAGACTGTTCTAGATAATAGATAGTAGACTGTTCTAGATAGTAGACTGTTCTAGATAGTAGACTGTTCTAGATAGTAGATAGTAGACTGTTCTAGATAGTAGATAGTAGACTGTTCTAGATAGTAGATAGTAGACTGTTCTAGATAGTAGATAGTAGACTGTTCTAGATAGTAGACTGTTCTAGATAGTAGATAGTAGACTGTTCTAGATAGTAGACTGTTCTAGATAGTAAATAGTAGACTGTTCTAGATAGTAGACTGTTCTAGATAGTAGATATTAGACTGTTCTAGATAGTAGACTGTTCTAGATAGTAGATAGTAGACTGTTCTAGATAGTAGATAGTAGACTGTTCTAGATAGTAGATAGTAGACTGTTGTAGATAGTAGACTGTTCTAGATAGTAGACTGTTCTAGATAGTAGATAGTAGACTGTTCTAGATAGTAGATAGTAGACTGTTCTAGATAATAGATAGTAGACTGTTCTAGATAGTAGATAGTAGACTGTTCTAGATAGTAGATAGTAGACTGTTCTAGATAGTAGATAGTAGACTGTTCTAGATAGTAGATAGTAGACTGTTCTAGATAGTAGGTAGTAGACTGTTCTAGATAGTAGACTGTTCTAGATAGTAGATAGTAGACTGTTCTAGATAGTAGACTGTTCTAGATAGTAGACTGTTCTAGATAGTAGACTGTTCTAGATAGTAGATAGTAGACTGTTCTAGATAGTAGATAGTAGACTGTTCTAGATAGTAGACTTTTCTAGATAGTAGACTGTTCTAGATAGTAGACTGTTCTAGATAGTAGATAGTAGACTGTTCTAGATAGTAGATAGTAGACTGTTCTAGATAGTAGACTGTTCTAGATAGTAGATAGTAGACTGTTCTAGATAGTAGACTGTTCTAGATAGTAGATAGTAGACTGTTCTAGATCGTAGACTGTTCTAGATAGTGTGAGAGCCTGTTTTTTAGAATTCAGGAATACAGGTTACATACATTGCTAATGCGACTAATCCCTCTATGGTTCAATGTGATTTTAGTGTTTTTTTTGGAGTATTTTGAGATAGGATTGATTATAGATTATTGATTATAGATTATTGATTATAGATTTTTGATTATAGATTTCTACAAAAGGAATAATGACAATCTTAAAACAAGTCTGCAAAGAGTTCAAATAGTATTTGGAAAAGTTTTGGGGGAAATTATGACACATTTCATAATAATTGATGCAATAAATAAATGTATTGTTCCAATATCATTACAACATAGGTGTACTGTAATCAAATGAGACACATGAATGAATGAAAGAAACAAGGTTTTGCAGGCACCAGTTAGCATCAAGCCTGTCTGGAGCATCTGACCATAGGTTCTCGTTCCACGTCACAGTAAATGTCCTCATTGTTCATGCGCCTGCGGAAAAACCTTTTGGCATGACAAATCCAAGCCTGACATAGTTCTGGATTGATGTCATTGCATGCCTCATCCATGGCCTGAAGGAGGGCGGTATGCTCAAGGGGATGGCCATCATACATCTTCCACCTCTATTGTAATCATTAAATGCATTTTAATTGCGCTTATGTAATATAGCGTCTTGTGTGGCTCAGTTCGTATGCGCATGGCACTAGCAACACCAGAGCTGTGGGTTTGATTCCACTGAGGTTACATACCAACACTTTGCTACACAAATGGCACATATTAGAGTGATAGTAAAATGTATTTTAACAAATGAGAAGAGAATCATATCTATATTAAAGAGTGGGTTGCATTGTGAAAAGCATTTACATTTTTATGAACATGTATTGCAATGTGAAACATGTATTTCTAGATGAAACACTGATTAAGTTTGGTGAATAAGTGACTGTATGATATTGTGTCTTGTAATAGTCAATTGAAAATGTGCTCAGAGTGTTGAAACAACTGTTTTTTGATTATCTATTTGGGGTTTTGTACTAATCATTGCTCAAATGTATCACATAGTTGTGTAGTTGTGAACACTGCCCCTCCCACCCTCCCTCCCCCCTCCCTCCCTCCCTCCCTCCCTCCCTCCCTCCCCCTCCCCTCCCTCCCTCCCTCCCACCCTCCCTCCCTCCCTCCCTCCCTCCCCCAGAGCTGGTTGAAGAGGTGAGTATTTATGACGTCCTGTGGGAGACCAGTGAGAGAGTAGCAGATGAGATCCTCGACTCAGCCTTCCTCCGAGGGATGTATTCCAGACGTCTGCCTGCCCGCTGCTATGCTGACTTCTGCCACCAGGAGGTGCTATACCTGGACAGAGTCATCACCATGCTGCGGGTGAAAAGAAAATACATGAAATAAAACCAATACCATAAAGATTTACTTACTATGACTGTGATACGTGGTTGTCGTCCCTAGCTATCTTAAGATAAGTTGCTCTGTATAACAGTGTAAATGTGTGTATGAGCCAGCTGCTGATCAGAACAGTCCAGGGTCCTCCAGACATCATGATGTTTCTCCAGAGAACACATCAACGCTACCAGGAGTCACTGAAGAAGGCCCAGATCCAAACTCCACCACACCTGGTAGGAAGCTGTTATAACAATCACCCTTAATATACAACTTAAGATAATACACTGCTCAAATAAATAAAGGGAACACTTAAACAACACAATGTAACTCCAAGTCAAACACACTTCTGTGAAATCAAACTGTCCACTTAGGAAGCAACACTGATTGACAATAAATGTCACATGCTGTTGTGCAAATGGAATAGACAACAGGTGGAAATGATAGGCAATTAGCAAGACACCCCCAATAAAGGAGTGGTTCTGCAGGTGGTGACTACAGACCACTTCTCAGTTCCTATGCTTCCTGGCTGATGTTTCTGTCACTTTTGAATGCTGGTGGTGCTTTCACTCTAGTGGTAGCATGAGACGGAGTTTACAAGTGGCTCAGGTAGTGCAGCTCATCCAGGATGGCACATCAATGCGAGCTGTGGCAAGAAGGTTTGCTGTGTCTGTCAGCGTATTGTCTAGAGCATGGAGGCGCTACCAGGAGACAGGCCAGTACATTAGACATGGATGGACAGACATGGAGGAGGCCGTAGGAGGGCAACAACCCAGCAGCAGGACCGCTACCTCCGCCTTTGTGCAAGGGGGAGCAGGAGGAAAACTGCCAGAGCCCTGCGAAATGACCTCCAGCAGGCCACAAATGTGCATGTGTCTGCTCAAACGGTCAGAAACAGACTCCATGAGGGTGGTATGAGGACCCGACGTCCACAGGTGGGGGTTGGGCTTACAGCCCAACACCGTGCAGGACGTTTGGCATTTGCCAAAGAACACCAAGATTGGCAAATTCGCCACTGGCGCCCTGTGCTCTTCACAGATGAAAGCAGGTTCACACTGAGCACATGTGACAGAGTCTGGAGACGCCGTGGAGAACGTTCTGCTGCCTGCAACATCCTCCAGCATGACCGGTTTGGCGGTGGGTCAGTCATGGTGTGGGGTGGCATTTCTTTGGGGGCCGCACAGCCCTCCATGTGCTCGCCAGAGGTAGCCTGACTGCCATTAGGTACCGAGATGAGATCCTCAGACCCCTTGTGAGACCATATGCTGGTGCGGTTGGCCCTGGGTTCCTCCTAATGCAAGACAATGCTAGACCTCATGTGGCTGGAGTGTGTCAGCAGTTCCTGCAAGAGGAAGGCATTGATGCTATGGACTGGCCCGCCTGTTCCCCAGTCCTGAATCCAATTAAGCACATCTGGGATATCATGCCTCGCTCCATCCACCAACGCCACGTTGCACCACAGACTGTCCAGGAGTTGGCGGATGCTTTAGTCCAGGTCTGGGAGGAGATCCCTCAGGAGACCATCCGCCACCTCATCAGGAGCATGCCCAGGCGTTGTAGGGAGGTCATACAGGCACGTGGAGGCCACACACACTACTGATCCTCATTTTGACTTGTTTTAAGGACATTACATCAAAGTTGGATCAGCATGTAGTTTGGTTTTCACTTTAATTTTGAGTGTGTCTCCCAATCCAAACCTCCATGGGTTGATACATTTGATTTCCATTGATAATTTTTGTGTGATTTTGTTTTCAGCACATTCAACTATGTAAAGAAAAAGTATTTAATAAGAATATTTCATTCATTCAGATCTAGGATGTGTTATTTTAGTGTTCCCTTTATTTTTTTGAGCAGTGTATATCTTAATGTACAATTTAAGATAATATTACTTAATGTACCATTTAAGATAACATATCTATTTATACAATTTCAGATAATATATCTATTTATACAATTTAAGATAATATATATTAATATATAATTTAAGAGGACTTATAGCAAGAAAATGCAACTAGAATGTAGTAGGTGATTTATCAATTCCAAAAACATAAACATTTTCAATTACTCATATTTAACCTTTTTTGTTTTGGTTAATTTCAAGTTCAATTTCGGGTTACCCAGGTTTTGGTGTACTTAGACACACCCCAAAACGTAAACCAATAATATCTTCTATCTTTTCCCTTTTTGACTCCCTTTACTTCATTCAGTTCAAGGTATTTTAGCATTACAGTTTATAGCTGGTTTCCAGTCATCTGGGATAAAACATCTTCATATAATCAATAAGCCACTTCAGAGATTCCTTTAAGATCATTTGGTGCCTGACAACATGACAGGGAATATTTAATTTACAGGATATTTGAGAAACCCATATACATTCAGATCCAACCTGGTGCCTGACAACATGACAGGGAATATTTAATTTACAGGATATTTGAGAAACCCATATACATTCAGATCCAACCTGGTGCCTGACAACATGACAGGGAATATTTAATTTACAGGATATTTGAGAAACCCATATACATTCAGATCCAACCTGGTGCCTGACAACATGACAGGGAATATTTAATTAACAGGATATTTGAGAAACCCATATACATTCAGATCCAACCTGGTGCCTGACAACATGACAGGGAATATTTAATTTACAGGATATTTGAGAAACCCATATACATTAGGATCCTACCTGGTGCCTGACAACATGACAGGGAATATTTAATTTACAGGATATTTGAGAAACCCATATACATTCAGATCCAACCTGGTGCCTGACAACATGACAGGGAAGATTTAATTTACAGGATATTTGAGAAACCCATATACATTCAGATCCAACCTGGTGCCTGACAACATGACAGGGAATATTTAATTTACAGGATATTTGAGAAACCCATATACATTCAGATCCAACCTGGTGCCTGACAACATGACAGGGAAGATTTAATTTACAGGATATTTGAGAAACCCATATACATTCAGATCCAACCTGGTGCCTGACAACATGACAGGGAATATTTAATTTACAGGATATTTGAGAAACCCATATACATTCAGATCCAACCTGGTGCCTGACAACATGACAGGGAATATTTAATTTACAGGATATTTGAGAAACCCATATACATTCAGATCCAACCTGGTGCCTGACAACATGACAGGGAATATTTAATTTACAGGATATTTGAGAAACCCATATACATTAGGATCCAACCTGGTGCAGGACAACATGACAGGGAATATTTAATTTACAGGATATTTGAGAAACCCATATACATTCAGATCCAACCTGGTGCCTGACAACATGACAGGGAATATTTAATTTACAGGATATTTGAGAAACCCATATACATTCAGATCCAACCTGGTGCCTGACAACATGACAGGGAAGGTTTAATTTACAGGATATTTGAGAAACCAATATACATTAGGATCCTACCTGGTGCCTGACAACATGACAGGGAATATTTAATTTACAGGATATTTGAGAAACCAATATACATTAGGATCCTACCTGGTGCCTGACAACATGACAGGGAAGATTTTAATTTACAGGATATTTGAGAAACCAATATACATTCATATCCATTCAGATGAACAATCAATCCCAGAACAACAGCAAAGGACCTTGTGAAGATGCTGGAGGAAACAGGTACAAAAGTATCTATATCCACAGTAAAACGAGTGGATATAAGCCAGAAGCCACTGCTCCAAAACCTAAAAAAAAATGCCAGACTACGGTTTTCAACTGCACATGGGGACAAAGATTGTACTTTTTGGAGAAATGTCCTCTGGTATGATGCAACAAAAATAGAACTGTTTGGCCATAATGACCATGGAGGAAAAAGGGGGAGGCTTGCAAGCCGAAGGACACCATCCCAACCTTGAAGCACGGGGGTGGCATCGTCATGTTGTGGGGGTGCTTTGCACCAACCCAACCTCTGGTCTGTGGAGTCTGGACCTGATGTTAGCTTGAGTGACGTACTTATTTATGACATGCAGGAGGGCCTGGTGCACTTCACAAAATAGATGCCATCATGAGGCAGGACAATTATGTGGATATATTGAAGCAATATCTCAAGACATCAGTCAGGAAGTTGAAGCTTGGTTGCAAATGGGTCTTCCAAATGGACAATGACCCCAAGAATACTTCCAAAGTTGTGGCAAAATGGCAAAAGGACAACAAAGTCAAGGTATTGGAGTGGCCATCACAAAGCGCTGACCTCAATCCCATAGAACATTTGTGGGCAGAACTGAGAAAGCGTGTGCGAGCAATGAGGCATACCAACCTGACTCATTAACACCAGCTATGTCAGGAGAACTGGACCAAAACTGAACCATCTAATTGTGGGAAGCTTGTGGAAGGCTAACCGAAATGTTTGACCCAAGTTAAACAATTTATAGGTAATGCTAACAAATACTAATTGAGTTTATGTACATTTCTTACCCACTGGGAATGTGATGAAATAAATAAAAGCTTAAATAAATCATTCTCTCTACTATTATGCTGACACTTCACATTCTTAAAATAAAGTGGTGATCCTAAGACATGGCATTCTAACTTTTATTAAATGTCAGGAACTGTGAAACTGAGTTGAAATGTATTCAGCTAAGCTTAGCCATAACCACATAGTAAACTCCTTGTCTCTATTCCTCCTCCTTTTCCTCTTTCTCCTGCCTACAGAACCTGTCCTCCATCCAGCCCTCTGCAGCTGTGCGTCAGTACCTCCAGAGCTTCCATGACATTGTAAATGAGGAGCCCATTTACTGGCTGGTGTCTCTGCTGCCCAGAGCCCTGCTCAGACCTTACCTGGCACAGAACCTGCCCCTGGGAGAGAGGACCAGACCAGGCCCCAGCCCCTGCCTCTACCCCTGGCTAAACCTCTTCCCCTGCCCCTGCTACCAGTGGGGGGGAGAGGACATGAAGCCAGACCAGAGGAACCAGAAGGATGAGTCTGGGACATATTACAGGTATATTGAGGAAATTATAATGTAATATAACTGATAAAATATAATATGTGCTGATTGATATTGATGATATGAGGTATGCTGGTTGATATTGATGATATGTGGTATGCTGGTTGATATTGATGATATGAGGTATGCTGATTGATATTGATGATATGAGGTATGCTGATTGACATTGATGATATGAGGTATGCTGATTGATATTGATGATATGAGGTATGCTGATTGATATTGATGACATGAGGTATGCTGATTGATATTGATGACATTGATTGCCAATGGAAGTTTATAGTGTCTGAACTCCACATTGTTGTGTTTAAACTTGTCAAGTGTGGTGATATTGTGGAGTGACTCTTTTCTATCCTGTCTCTCTCTCCAGGCATCTACTGGAGAAGTACCAGGATGTGATAGACGTCTACAAGGCTGTCAACATCTTCAGAGTCCAGATGATCAACGAGAAGTCTCTCTTCACCTCCAGGTGCGGTTAGTCTGACTTAGGTCTACAGTTAGCCTAACTTACGAATGCTGTTAGCCTGGTCCTGCTATCTAAGTCTACAGATAAACTGGTCCTGCTAATCAAGTTTACAGTTAGCCTTGTCCTGCTATCTAATTCTAAAGTTAGCCTGGTCCTGCTATCTAATTCTACAGTTAGCCCGGTCCTGCTAACTAAGTCTACAGTTAGCCCGGTCCTGCTAACTAAGTCTACAGTTAGCCTGGTCCTGCTAACTAATTCTACAGTTAGCCTGGTCCTATTAACTAAGTCTACAGTTAGCCTTGTCCTGCTAAACAAGTCTTGCCAGGTCTCCCTCTCAAAACAGGCTCTGAACCCTACGGAATCTTCTTAGCCTAGGCACCAGTCTATTTTGTGATAACATTCTACTCCTTGTCAACATAATTTGGCATATGACATGGAGTACCAGAAGTGTAATCCCAACTAGCGCATATGGTTTATTGAAAGTTGTGGGAACATACATTTTTGGTTTACTATTGGTTCTTGGGAGGAAACCATAACTTTACTGCCTGGTAAAACGGAACATTTTTTAAACGTTCTGAAAACGGAAGTGAAGAGTTAGCCTGTTCTGGGAACGTTAAGTTTTAGGTTGCAGGGAGGTTCTGAGAACGTTTTACTATGGTTCCAGGGAGGATCTGAGAACATCTTACTATGGTTTCAGGGAGGTTCTGAGAACGTCTAACTATGGTTTCAGGGAGGTTCTGAGAACATTTTACTATGGTTCCAGGGAGGTTCTGAGAACGTCTTACTATGGTTCCAGGGAGGTTCTGACAACATCTAACTATAGTTCCAGGGAGGTTCCGAGAACGTCTAACTATGGTTCCAGGGAGGTTCTGAGAACGTCTTACTATGGTTCCAGGGAGGTTCTGAGAACATCTAACTATGGTTCCAGGGAGGTTCTGAGAACATCTAACTATGGTTCCAGGGAGGTTCTGAGAACGTCTAACTATGGTTCCAGGGAGGTTCTGAGAACTTCTTACTATGGTTCCAGGGAGGTTCTGAGAACGTCTAACTATGGTTCCAGGGAGGTTCTGAGAACGTCTTACTATGGTTCCAGGGAGGTTCTGAGAACATCTAACTATGGTTCCAGGGAGGTTCTGAGAACATCTAACTATGGTTCCAGGGAGGTTCTGAGAACGCCTTACTATGGTTCCAGGGAGGTTCTGAGAACGTCTTACTATGGTTCCAGGGTGGTTCTGAGAACGTCTAACTATCGTTCCAGGGAGGTTCTGAGAACGTCTAACTATGGTTCCAGGGAGGTTCTGAGAACGTCTAACTATCGTTCCAGGGAGGTTCTGAGAACGTCTAACTATGGTTCCAGGGATGTTCAGAGAATGCCTCTGTGATGTTCATCTCTGTTCCAGGGAGGTTCTGAGAACGTCTCTTGATGTTCTCTGGTTCCAGGGAGGTTCTGAGAATGTCTAAATATCGTTGTTCAGGAGGTTCTGAGATGTTTCACGTTTAATGTCTCTGGATTCCATCTCTGGAACATTTTCCTGGGTTCAGGTTTTATTAATGTTCACTCAGTGAAAATGTCTCTGTGATGTTCATTGGTTATTTTGATGTTTTTTTTTAATGTCTCTGTGATGTTCATCTCTGTGAATGTCTCTGTGATGTTCATCTTTGTAATAATGTCTCTGTGATGTTCATCTCTGTAAATGTCTCTGTGATGTTCATCTCTGTAATGTCTCTGTGATGTTCATCTCTGTGTTAATGTCTCTGTGATGTTCATCTCTGTGTTAATGTCTCTGTGATGTTCATCTCTCAGTGAATGTCTCTGTGATGTTCATCTCTGTAGAATGTCTCTGTGATGTTCATCTCTGTTAATGTCCTGTGATGTTCATCTCTGTGATGTCTCTGTGATGTTCATCTCTGTGTTAATGTCTCTGTGATGTTCATCTCTGTATTAATGTCTCTGTGATGTTCATCTCTGTGTTAATGTTCTCTGTGATGTTCATAATGTCTCTGTGATGTTCATCTCTGTATTAATGTTTCATGTCTCTGTGATGTTCATCTCTGTATTAATGTCTCTGTGATGTTCATCTCTGTTTTAATCTTTAATGTCTCTGTGATGTTCATCTCTGTATTCATGTCTCTGTGATGTTCATCTCTGTATTACTAGTTGACAGAGTAATATAACTGAGGTCATATATAATGTTGTCTCCGGCTGGAGAGTCCTAATACTTTAAATATCAAACAAACAAATAAATCAATGAATATCTGATGTAATCTAATCCGTCTGTTATATTATCCTAGCTGGTTTCCCACTGGTGACGAGGAGGAAGAGGAGGACCAACCCAACCTGTGGTCTGTGGAGTCTGGTCCTGACGTTAGGGTGAGTGACGTATTTATTTATGACATGTTTATCTTGTATTGAAGTCAGTCGAGGATTGTGAACATTTTTTATATTTTATTTCACCTTTATTTAACCAGGTAGGCTAGTTGAGAACACCTTTATTTAACCAGGTAGGCCAGTTGAGAACAAGTTCTCATTTACAACTGCGACCTGGCCAAGATAAAGCACAGCAGTTCGACACATACAACAACACAGAGTTACACATGGAATAAACAAACATACAGTCGATAATTCAGTACAAAAAGTCTATATACAGTGTGTGCAAATGAGGTAAGATAAGGGAGGTAAGGCAATAAATAGGCCATGGTGGCGACGTAATTACAATATAGCAATTAATCACTGGAGTGATAGATGTGCAAAAGATGAATGTGGAAGTAGAGATACTGGGGTGCAAAGGATCAAGATAAATAAATAAATACAGTATGGGGATGAGGTAGTTGGATGGGCTATTTACAGATGGGCTATGTACAGGTGCAATGATCTGTGATCATTGATAATGTGACTGTTTCCCTTTTTAACATTGACATGTATTTACACACTAACCTCCCCCCCTCCCAAAACAGTTGTTCTTTGCAAACACCCAATTTAGGCCAGCCCACTGTGCTTAAAGATGGACTGGCCCAAAATGTCCCATTGCCAGTCCGTTTCTGGTTCATAGTGACTCTATTGGGACAGCTATGTCAGGAGAGCCTTTCAGATAAGATGTGTTGTCTTTCATTGATCTTTTTGTCCTGTCCCTTAAATCTGGTTGTTTCTGTCGCCCCCTCCAGGTGAAGCTGTAGCAGTGCATCTGTAGAATACAGGGAGCTGAGTGTGTAAGGCTGTGTGTTGGCTTTCACACTGGGCAGGACTGTTCCTCTTGTCAGACATATTCCAATATTTTTATGTTAGTAACTTTCACCAAATAACTACTGTTTAAACTGTATTAATGCAATAACACAATGAATGCACACATCTAATAACACATTTAATTATTGTCAACAAAGGAGCTACAATAAAATAAATAACATTTATGTAATAAAATCAAAGAATGAAAATGTGTGAACTGTTAAACTGTATTTTCTATATGGGTATTGGAATGTGAATATTACACAGCCAATCACATTGCTGTGCTCTACCACAATCAGAAGAATTGCTCTGGCTAGCCACTAAACAGATGGTATTGCTTCCAAGAATTGACCAATCAGAAAAAGCTAAGGTTGCCCCACTAGCAGTGGGTAAATGTTTGAATGCTTCATTCAAATACTTTTTTTCCACCATATTTAGCAAATATATTCATTAAAAATCCTACAATGTGATTTTCTGGATTTTTTTCCCTCATTTTGTCTGTCATAGTTGAAGTGAACCTATGATGAAAATTACAGGCCTCTCTCATCTTTTTAAGTGGGAGAACTTGCACAATTGGTGGCTGACTAAATACTTTTTTTGCCGCACTGTACGTGCGTAAGCATGTAAGGTGTATGTTTGAATTTGTGCATATGTGTGTCTATACCAGTGTTTTCATACCTTAGCACTGCTCTGATCCTATATTACTGAGTGGTAGATGGACAGTTCTCTCTCTCTGTCTCTGTCTCTCTGTCCCTCTCTCTCTCTCTCTCTGTCTCTGTCTCTGTCTCTGTCTCTCTGTCTCTCTGTCTCTCTCTCTCTCTCTGTCTGTCTGTCTGTCTGTCTGTCTGTCTGTCTGTCTGTCTGTCTGTCTGTCTGTCTGTCTGTCTGTCTGTCTGTCTGTCTGTCTGTCTGTCTGTCTGTCTGTCTGTCTGTCTGTCCCTCTGTCTGTCTGTCTGTCTGTCCCTCTGTCTGTCCGTCTGTCTGTCCGTCTGTCTGTCCGTGTCTGTCCGTCTGTCTGTCCCTGTCCTGTCTGTCTCTGTCTGTCTGTCTCTGTCTGTCCTGTCTGTCTGTCTGTCTGTCCTCTGTCTGTCTGTCTCTCTCTCTCTGTCTGTCTGTGTCTCTCTCTCTCTCTGTCTCTGTCTCTGTCTCTGTCTCTGTCTCTCTCTGTTTCTGTCTCTCTGTCTGTCTCTCTCTCTCTGTTGTTTCTGTCTCTCTGTCTGTCTCTCTCTGTTTCTGTCTCTCTCTCTCTGTCTGTCTCTCTCTTTCTGTCTGTCTCTCTCTCTCTGTTTCTGTCTCTGTGATAGTTGTCTGTATAAAATTTCTAGTAATAACATGTTAATGTCTGTAAATTCATTTATTTCATTCATTTCAACTGTTTCTGTCTACACCTGTTGTCAGTGTTTCATTACTGTCCTGTCCCTCATAGTTGGATATAATTTTTAATATATAAATTTTAGTTCAGTTAATTAAATTCATTTATTTCATTCATTTCAACAGTTCATTACACCTGTTCAGTGTTCATTACACCTGTTCATTACACCTGTTCAGTGTTCATTACACCTGTTCAGTGTTCATTACAGCTGTTCAGTGTTCATTACACCTCTTTAGTGTTAATTACACCTGTTCAGTGTTAATTTACAGGTGATTAGAACGCTTGTTGTGGTTATTTTTACACACGTCCATTACACCTGTTCAGCCTGTTGGGTAAGGAATGGCGTTTTCAGAGTTGTTTTTGGATAATTGCAGAAAACAACTTATTTGGCAGCATTTTGTGATTTTTAAAATAATTTATGTGTGGAGAAAAAGCACGTAAAGGTTCCATAATTCATAAAGATATATTATCTTATTTTAATTAGCTATCCACCTTTTTTCAGTGTCTGAAGTATCAAGCACGAAGTCCATGTGGAGAAAAAAAATGATGACACTTCCCATCCAATAGATGGGATTGTTTTGAGAAAAAGTACCTACTTTGTTTGATAAATAAATTAAAGCAATATAACACACTATACTTTCCAAACCACAAAGGCTGAATTAAAATGTTTTCTAAAAAAGGAATGTATTAAACTGTTAAGGAGGCAACGGAAGAAGGACCAGGGTGCAACATTTGAGAGATAAAAGCTTTTTGGTGCGCATGGATGTCGGCCATCTTTTATTTCAAGTCATAAAACATGAGACCAAAACTTGTTTTATTTTTTTACCTTTATTTTACTAGGCAAGTCAGTTAAGAACAAATTCTTATTTTCAATGACGGCCTAGGAACAGTGGGTTAACTGCCAGTTCAGGGGCAGAACAACAGATTTGTACCTTGTCAGCTCGGGGATATGAATTTGCAACCTTCCAGTTACTAGTCCAACGCTCTAACCACTAGGCTACCCTGCCACCTCTACACTCTAACCACTAGGCTACCCTGCCGCCTCTACACTCTAACCACTAGGCTACCCTGCCGCCTCTACACTCTAACCACTAGGCTACCCTGCCGCCTCTACACTCTAACCACTAGGCTACCCTGCCGCCTCTACACTCTAACCACTAGGCTACCCTGCCACCTCTACACTCTAACCACTAGGCTACCCTGCCTCCTCTACACTCTAACCACTAGGCTACCCTGCCACCTCTACACTCTAACCACTAGGCTACCCTGCCGCCTCTACACTCTAACCACTAGGCTACCCTGCCGCCCCTCCACTCTAACCACTAGTCTACCCTGCCTCCTCTACACTCTAACCACTAGGCTACCCTGCCTCCTCTACACTCTAACCACTAGGCTACCCTGCCGCCCCTACACTCTAACCACTAGGCTACCCTGCCTCCTCTACACTCTAACCACTAGGCTACCCTGCCGCCTCTACACTCTAACCACTAGGCTACCCTGCCGCCTCTACACTCTAACCACTAGGCTACCCTGCCTCCTCTACACTCTAACCACTAGGCTACCACTGCCTCCTCTACACTCTAACCACTAGGCTACCCTGCCTCCTCTACACTCTAACCACTAGGCTACCCTGCCGCCTCTACACTCTAACCACTAGTCTACCCTGCCACCTCTACACTCTAACCACTAGGCTACCCTGCCTCCTCTACACTCTAACCACTAGGCTACCCTGCCGCCCCTACACTCTAACCACTAGGCTACCCTGCCTCCTTTACACTCTAACCACTAGGCTACCCTGCCTCCTCTACACTCTAACCACTAGGCTACCCTGCCTCCTTTACCTCTACCCACTAGGCTACCCTGCCTCCTCTACACTCTAACCACTAGTCTACCCTGCCTCCTCTACACTCTAACCACTAGGCTACCCTGCCACCTCTACACTCTAACCACTAGGCTACCCTGCCACCTCTACACTCTAACCACTAGGCTACCCTGCCACCTCTACACTCTAACCACTAGGCTACCCTGCCTCTACACTCTAACCACTAGGCTACCCTGCCGCCTCTACACTCTAACCACTAGGCTACCCTGCCACCTCTACACTCTAACCACCACTAGGCTACCCTGCCTCCTCTACACTCTAACCACTAGGCTACCCTGCCTCCTCTACCTCTGCTACCCTCTCTAACCACTAGGCTAACCACACTCTAACCACTAGGCTACCCTGCCGCCTCTACACTCTAACCACTAGGCTACCCTGCCTAGGCTACCCTCTACACTACACTCTAACCACTAGGCTACCCTGCCGCCTCTACACTCTAACCACTAGGCTACCCTGCCTCCTCTACACTCTAACCACTAGGCTACCCTGCCGCCTCTACACTCTAACCACTAGGCTACCCTGCCACCTCTACACTCTAACCACTAGGCTAACCTGCCGCACACTCTAACCACTAGGCTACCCTGCCTCCTCTCCACTCTAACCACTAGGCTACCCTGCCACTAGGCCCCTCTACACTCTAACCACTAGGCTACCCTGCCCTCTACACTCTAACCACTAGGCTACCCTGCCTCCTCTACACTCTAACCACTAGGCTACCCTGCCACCTCTACACTCTAACCACTAGGCTACCCTGCCACCTCTACACTCTAACCACTAGGCTACCCTGCCTCCTCTACACTCTAACCACTAGGCTACCCTGCCTCCTCTACACTCTAACCACTAGGCTACCCTGCCACCTCTACACTCTAACCACTAGGCTACCCTGCCACCTCTACACTCTAACCACTAGGCTACCCTGCCTCCTCTACACTCTAACCACTAGGCTACCCTGCCTCCTCTACCTCTAACCACTAGGCTAACCACTCTAACCACTAGGCTACCCTGCCTCCTCTACACTCTAACCACTAGGCTACCCTGCCACCTCTACACTCTAACCACTAGGCTACCCTGCCACCTCTACACTCTAACCACTAGGCTACCCTGCCACCTCTACACTCTAACCACTAGGCTACCCTGCCTCCTCTACACTCTAACCACTAGGCTACCCTGCCACCTCTACCTCTAACCACTCTACCCTGCCACCTCTACACTCTAACCACTAGGCTACCCTGCCTCCTCTACACTCTAACCACTAGGCTACCCTGCCTCCTCTACACTCTAACCACTAGGCTACCCTGTCGCCCCATTTACATGAAGCATTTATATTTTGGTTCAGTGTATAACTATGTCCATGTGACGATGTGCTGCGAACTGAGACGTCACCGCTCAAGATGGTAATCCAATCTTTTTGAGAATAGCTGGCTAGTCCTCTGTCCAGTAGATAATATGTAAATATATATCTGATGGAATCTTAAGGCGACATCTGCACTGTTTCTTTTGTCATTGATAGGCTGTACATTTACCTACTCATTTTGTTGACATCGTCCAAGTTCTGATTTCTCATTCATTCTCCCTCCTCCAATGTATTCCATATTGCCCATTTCATCACTAGACAGTAGCAACAAACTATTTAAAAACCGGTGCTAATTTCAATCAACCTTTTAAAAAGGGTAGTAGACATTTTACAGTCGACATTCCTCGATCCTCGTCTAGCTCTAAACTAATGAGACTTTTTCAGTATGTAAAAAGTAACAGAGCACAAAACACACATTATTTTCGTAAACCTAAAATAATAATTGAGTTTTGACTGAATACATATTTATTAAATGTTTCAAAACAATACATTATACTATAGACCTGCTAACTTACTCACATCCAGCATAAAAACAAATTAGAAACAGAATAAACTAAAATAATTCTGTATTTTTTTCTGATGTAACAGTTGTTCATGAAGTAAACATTGTATGACTTGGTGAAGGTGCGGTAGAAAGAAACTGTCTGTTTTCCTCCCCCTCCTTCATCCGTTGTATTCATTCAACATGGCATTTGGAGATTCCTGTGAACAGTCATAAACATGTCATTCTGAACAGAAACATCTTCCTATAATAAGAATTTAGACCAGTTGACGATTCAACAGAATTCAGTCTTGTTCATGTTGATTATAGTTACAACATGAGACAGATAGCAAGCCATGCTATATCAGACCGTATACCACGGGTATGAGTCAATATTCATTGTTTACTGTTGTTGTTTTTAATAGCAATAAGGTATCCTTGGGGGTTTGTGGTATATGGCCAATATACCCTGCTAAGGGCTGTATCCAGGCACTCCATGTTGTGTGGTGCTAGGAACAGCCCTTAGCCTTGGTACATTGTTCATACACAACAAACCCCTGAGCTTCCTTATTGCTTAAATACAACACAGATACAGATTATGAGCATGTGAGGATAATGTTACTACTACTAGCTTGCTCTCTCCCTGCTTTTCCCCGAACATGTTTATCTGATAGTTGGTATTGTTCTAGCTTGCTCATTCAAAGCAGGCCTTTGTCCTCCTCTTCAGATGCTTGAATACATGATCATCATGATGTGGCTGTAATATGGACGTTCCCTCAGAACAACATCTAGACCCACTCTTAGAAAGAAGGGTCCCAAAAGGGTTCTTCATCTGTCCCCATAGAAGAACCCTTTTTTAGTTCGAGGTAGAACCATTTTGGGTTCCATGTAGAACACTCTGTGGAAAGGGTTCTACATGGAACCCAAAATGGTTCTACTTGGAACCAAAAGGGTTCTACTTGTAACCAAAAGGGTTCTTCAGAAGGTCATCCAATGGGGACAGCAGAATAACTTTAAGATCTTATTCCCCATTCTCCATTGTCTAGAATCTGCAGGGAGCTAGCCTGTTCTACTAAAACATTAGCTAATTGCTAAGATAGCCAACTTTAGCAAATGTATCTCAGCTTCCTAACTAGCAAAGCTAACCAATTACACAACAAATATACACAAAGTAAACAATGATTTTCTAAACTAATGTTAGTCTCAAACAAATTACAAGTAGAAAGAACTATTCTGTTCCACAACGAAACAACCATTAGTTAGATGGTAGACAGAAGACTATTGCTAGCTAGCTAACCAGCCATGCTATTTAAATGAAAATAAGCTAACTAGCCAGCGTCAGCTTTGTAGTTCTAATGCTATGTGGAAAAAGTAGTTTTAATTTCTTCCTCCATTTTTCCCACCAATGTCTTGCTGTAGCGTTTACATTCTGTAAATGTGATTGACTAATTTTAACAATTTGATCCGTTGTTAGAAACATCTCCTCCCTCCCTGAGTAAGCGATTCATCGCAACAATGCCTGGAAGTCAAACAAAGTCTATTATTTTGAGGTGGGATGGGCTCCAACGTGGAGCGATCAGACTCATGAGATTGTGTCGGTGCACCACACAGGCGTTGAGAGCGTGTGCGGTGGTACAATAACATGCGTCTGAAAGTTTAAGGAAGGAACACAACTCCATCCAGGTCACCAGGACGGATCAGCCACTGAATTATACTTGTGAGGAAACATACCATAACCTGTTCAGACAACACCCTCCAGGGGGCAGTAAATCATCAACCCTGTCTTTATACCTGTTCCCTGTCTTTATACCTGTTCAGATAACACCCTCCAGGGGGCAGTAAATCACCATCCTTGTCTTTATACCTGTTCAGACAACACCCCCCAGGGGGCAGTAAATCACCATCCTTGTCTTTATACCTGTTCAGACAACACCCTCCAGGGGGCAGTAAATCACCAACCTTGTCTTTATACCCATTCAAACAACTCCCTCCAGGGGGCAGTAAATCACCAACCTTGTCTTTATACCCATTCAAACAACTCCCTCCAGGGGGCAGTAAATCACCAACCTTGTCTTTATACCCATTCAAACAACTCCCTCCAGGGGGCAGTAAATCATGTCAAGAGAATTATGTTCTCAGTGTTCATCTCAGTGTTCATAAACCCCATTTGAATTGATTACTCAGCCTGATACCCAGAATTTGTAGGAAACTGGTTGTAATGAATCAGACGGAGGCCCAGCTACAATTGTCAGGAAGGTTTATTTAAAGAGCTCTGCCTTTCATTTCCTGTACATTGGTCTATGTACCTCACATTTAGTCATAAATGTCCCTCCTCCTCTCAGATACAATGGCAACATAGTTATCAAGTATTCTCCTACTCACAAATTGTCTGCTACCTGTTAAACAATCTACTACAAGCCCAAGGTCTCTCCCCTCACTTGGTGGGGACAAGATGTCCTGTAAGGAACACAGTATTCCAGCCGGTCTAACGATATCTCCATTCGTTTCTAACAAGGAACAGAAAGTCCTTGTTCTTATTCTTGACTAAAACTACACACATTAGATTTAGTGTTATGATTCTAATAAGATTCATACAATCATACAGTGACAGGGTAGTATTCGGGTAGTTATCGTACCACGTTAAATGTATACATCATTTAGTCATTATTCATTAAAACAAATCCCATAACAATCACCATCCTTGTCTTTAAACCCATTCAGACAACACCCTCCAGGGGGCAGTAAATTACCATCCTTGTCTTTAAACCCATTCAGACAACACCCTCCAGGGGGCAGTAAATCACCAACCTTGTCTTTATACCCATTCAGACAACACCCTCCAGCAGGCAGTAAATTACCAACCTGGTCTTTATACCCATTCAGACAACTTGGGGGCTTTAACCTGCCTACCCATTCAGACAACACCCTCCAGCAGGCAGTAAATTACCAACCTGGTCTTTATACCCATTCAGACAACACCCTCCAGCAGGCAGTAAATCACCAACCTTGTCTTTATACCCATTCAGACAACTCCCTCCAGGGGGCAGTAAATCACCAACCTTGTCTTTATACCCATTCAGACAACTCCCTCCAGGGGGCAGTAAATTACCAACCTGGTCTTTATACCCATTCAGACAACACCCTCCAGCAGGCAGTAAATCACCAACCTTGTCTTTATACCCATTCAGACAACTCCCTCCAGGGGGCAGTAAATCACCAACCTTGTCTTTATACCCATTCAGACAACACCCTCCAGGGGGCAGTAAATCACCAACCTTGTCTTTATACCCATTCAGACAACTCCCTCCAGGGGCAGTAAATCACCAACCTTGTCTTTATACCCATTCAGACAACACCCTCCAGGGGGCAGTAAATTACCAACCTTGTCTTTATACCCGTTCAGACAACACCCTCCAGGGGGCAGTAAATCACCAACCTTGTCTTTATACCTGTTCAGACAACTCCCTCCAGGGGGCAGTAAATCACCAACCTTGTCTTTATACCTGTTCAGACAACAGCCTCCAGGGGGCAGTAAATTACCAACCTTGTCTTTATACCTGTTCAGACAACTCCCTCCAGGGGGTAGTAAATCACCAACCTTGTCTTTATACCTGTTCAGACAACTCCCTCCAGGGGGCAGTGTGCACCGTTTGTAGTTTGTTTACCAACTCATAGAAGTAGTAGAAGAACAAAATGTACTACTTCAGAATGGAGATGGCCTCGATGGCACTGCCTGTGATCTCACAGACACCTTAATGGGGCCAGTACAGTTATGCAATATCTATCTAAGTCTCTGTTTCAAACACATACAAAAGATACCCCATAAGAAATTTGGAAAAAAGTTAGGCTGCTAGAAAATTCACAGATTGTTTGCTATAGTTGAATCAGGGTTTGATTATTTGTTACAGTGTGTTTTTTTCCGTTTGGTTGTTTTCACATTGTCAAAAACTTTAAAACAAACTACAATACTTCAACAAAATAAATGTGTGTATTGGAAGATACACCGCCTGCTTAGTCAGTACCAGTTCTGCCGAATTCATCTCACACCAAGGCTGGAACCTGTTCTGCCAGATTCTCTAAAAGGACGTTGGAGGCGGCTTATGGTAGAAAAAATCACAATAAATTATCTGGTAACTGCTCTGGTTGACATTCCTGCACTCAGCATGTAAATAGCACACTTCCTCAAAACATCTGTGGTATTGTGTTGTGTGACAAAACTGCACATTTTAGGGTGGCCTTTTAGGGTGGTCTTTTTGTCCCCAGCAGAATGTTCACCTGTGTAACGATCACGTTGTTTAATCAGCTTCTTGATATGCCACACCTACCAGGTGAATGGAATATCTTGGCAAATGAGAAATAATCACCCACATGGATGTAAAGACATTTGATAGAAATAAGCTTTTTGTGCTCATGGATCATTTCCTGTATTTTTTTTTCAGCTCATGAAACACGGAACCAACACTTTACGTTGCGTTTACACTCTGAGTGTACAAAACATTAAGGACACCATGTCTTTCCATGACATAAACTGACAGGGGAATCCAGGTGAAAGTTCAGATCCCTTATTGATGTCACTTGCTAAATCCACTACAATCAGTGTAGATGAAGGGGAGGAGACGGGTTAAAGAAGGATGTTGAAGCCTTGAGACAATTGTGCATGAATTGCATACGACAGCTTGATGAAAACCAGTCGATATTCAGGTCCCCAAGAAAGTAGATTCTCTGTTTACCGTCACATATACTCATTCTAAAATGGATTACATCCCCCCCCTCATCAATCTACACACAATACCCCATAATGACAAAGCAAAAAAACAGATTTATAGAAATATGGAAAAAAGTTAGACGGCCAGAAAATTCACAGTTGTATGGACTTCACAAAGCTATGGAAGTGAACTGAAAGTGAAAAAATGCACACAGTTGCAATGTAAGTTCCTCGGCGTACACATCACAGACAAACTGAATTGGTCCACTCACACAGACAGCATCGTGAAGATGGCACAGCAGCGCCTCTTCAACCTCAGGAGGCTGAAGAAATTCGGCTTGTCACCAAAAGCACTCACAAACTTCTACAGATGCACAATCGAGAGCATCCTGGCGGGCTGTATCACCGCCTGGTACAGCAACTGCTCCGCCCTCAACCGTAAGGCTCTCCAGAGGGTAGTGAGGTCTGCACAACGCATCACCGGGGGCAAACTACCTGCCCTCCAGGACACCTACACCACCCGATGTTACAGGAAGGCCATAAAGATCATCAAGGACAACAACCACCCGAGCCACTGCCTGTTCACCCCGCTATCATCCAGAAGGCGAGGTCAGTCCAGGTGCATCAAAGCTGGGACCGAGAGACTGAAAAACAGCTTCTATCTCAAGGCCATCAGACTGTTAAACAGCCACCACTAACATTGAGTGGCTGCTGCCAACACACTGACACTGACTCAACTCCAGCCACTTTAATAATGGGAATTGATGGGAAATGATGTAAAATATATCACTAGCCACTTTAACTATGCCACTTTGTTTACTTTGTTTACATACTCATCTCATATGTATATACTGTACTCGATACCATCTACTGTATCTTGCCTCTTCCGCTCTGTACCATCACTCATTCATATATCTTTATGTACATATTCTTTATCCCCTTACACTGTGTATAAGACAGTAGTCTTGGAATTGTTAGTTAGATTACTTGTTGGTTATTACTGCATTGTCGGAACTAGAAGCACAAGCATTTCGCTACACTCCCATTAACATCTGCTAACCATGTGTATGTGACAAATACAATTTGATTTGATTTGATTTGATGTGTTATTCCCAACCGATTGGCTGTTTTTCTGGTTGCAAAACAAATTAACCTTCTGCACGTGTGTGATTCTCTACTTAACAATATTTTGCTCCCTCTACTGCCACTTCCCCCTGTGTGTGTGTGTGTGTGTGTGTGTGTGTGTGTGTGTGTGTGTGTGTGTGTGTGTGTGTGTGTGTGTGTGTGTGTGTGTGTGTAGTTGGGACAGTTAGCTAACTGTTCAGAATTAATTTTGTTTTATATATTTTTTTAGATACAATGTTATTATTATTATAAATTGTCATAAAGGCTGCTATTCTACTTTAAATGAAAAAATACCTCGGGAGGAAAACATTTGGCAACGATAGTCTTTTGATCTTGTCTCTGCAACATCATTTGGTTTTATAGCTCCAGGGAAAGGCTTCCGATTCGCTAGCACACCCTCAGGTTATTCATTAAACCAATATGATATTTAAATTGGTTATTCATAAAACCAATATGATATTTAAATTGGTTATTCATAAACCAATATGATATCTCAAATTGCTGTATTCCCATTAAAACCCCAAACATGATATTTAAATTGGTTATCCCTCAAAACCTAAAAAACCAATATGATATTTAAATGGGTTATTCATTAAACAGAACATGGCCAAGATGTTCAAATGTTCATAAATGACCAGTATGGTCATTAAACCAGATAGTTGATATTGGAGCAGCAGCACGGCCAGGTGGACTGGGGAACATATTCTTTATCCCCTTACACTGGTTTGGGGCTCAGGTCCTCACTGAGAGAAAGAAAGAGAGGAGGAGAGAAAACCAATATGATATTTAAATGTGGTCTTCCTTATTCATCTGAAGAGGAGAGGCGAAAACCAAAATGCGGCGTGGTATGTGTTCATCATGAATTTTAATATTGAACACTGCAACACTCAAAAACAATAAACCAATGATGATATTTAAAATGAGACCTGTGCTGTTATTAACATAGACAATCACCCAAAATGAACAGTGAAATTGGTTGATTCAATCAAACAACTAATGACACCTGCCTCTGATTGAAACAGATACTGGTGTAACAAGAAATACCCAAATCATAGAAAAACAAACATAGACTGCCCACCCCAACTCACGCCCTGACCATACTAAATAATGACAAAGCAAAGGAAATAAAGGTCAGAACGTGACAACAGGACACCGAATAGGACAGGAGAAGTACTCCAGATATAACAAACTGACCCTAGGGACTACTGCAGCATAAATACTGGAGGCTGAGACAGGAGGGGTCAGGAGACTGTGGTCCTACGATATTTAAATTGGTTATTCATAAAACCAATATGATATTTAAATTGGTTATTCATAAAACCAATATGATATTTAAACAGATCACAAGGTTACCTTTGGGACCAGCTGCAGAGGAATAAGCATGAAGGGAACATGATGCACTTCAGGAACTGCCAGGAATAAGCATCACTTCAGGGACTGCCAGGAATAAGCATCACTTCAGGGACTGCCAGGAATAAGCATCACTTCAGGGACTGCCAGGAATAAGCATCACTTCAGGGACTGCCAGGAATAAGCATCACTTCAGGGACTGCCAGGAATAAGCATCACTTCAGGAACTGCCAGGACTAAGCATCACTTCAGGGACTGCCAGGAATAAGCATCACTTCATGGACTGCCAGGAATAAGCATCACTTCAGGGACTTCCAGGAATAAGCATCACTTCAGGAACTGCCAGGAATAAGCATCACTTCAGGGACTGCCAGGAATAAGCATCACTTCAGGGACTGCCAGGAATAAGCATCACTTCAGGGACTGCCAGGAATAAGCATCACTTCAGGGACTGCCAGGAATAAGCATCACTTCAGGGACTGCCAGGAATAAGCGTCACTTCAGGGACTGCCAGGAATAAGCATCACTTCAGGGACTGCCAGGAATAAGCATCACTTCAGGGACTGCCAGGAATAAGCATCACTTCAGGGACTCCCAGGAATAAGCGTCACTTCAGGGACTGCCGGGAATAAGCATCACTTCAGGGACTTCCAGGAATAAGCATCACTTCAGGGACTGCCAGGAATAAGCATCACTTCAGGGACTCCCAGGAATAAGCGTCACTTCAGGGACTGCCAGGAATAAGCGTCACTTCAGGGACTGCCAGGAATAAGCGTCACTTCAGGGACTGCCAGGAATAAGCGTCACAGCGGATGACATCACGGCTGTGGTGCAAAAATGGAAGAAGCAGCGGCAGGACCATGACCACAACCTGACTCAGCTCTTACAAAGAGCAAAGGGAGATTCATCTAAAGTTGAGTAAAGACTAAAGTTAAGCTCAGGCTCAGAAGTGCTTTCATACACGGGACATCTTTTGACAGCTGAAGGCCAGAAGCCAGACCCAGAATTGAGAAGGAATGCCTAGCCATAGTGTTCGCCTGTGACCGTTTTGATCAATACCTTCAACGTAGGGACTTTATCAAGGTGCACACTGATAACAAGCAGCTTGAGGTTATCTTTATATAAAAAAACTATTCTGTCTGCCCCCAAGTGATTTCAAAGGATGATGCTAAAGCATCAGCGTTATCAACTACAGGTAGAATACAAGAAAGGAGTAGAGCTTCACATTGTAGATGTTCTTGTCTAGAGCAGCGCACTACCAACAACTAGTTGGTAGTGTCCAAACGGTCATATTGTCTTTAGTGTAGAAACTAGACTTGTTCCCCTAGATCGGGAGTGTCAGAGGCGTTCTCTCCCCTAGGGTTTTGGGTCTAGTTTCTACTTTTTATTCAATGTTTACAAGTCACACAGTTGTACATGTTATTACAGTTTATTTTTTGTCCTTAATCTATAACATCAAACATCATCAAAACACTTACTACTATTAAAGCCTTATGTATTAGAACAAGTGGTTAATTACCTTAGTGCAGGTTGACCTGGTTATTCAGTGAAATTCTACTGTTAGTTTAGCTTTTTCTTGTTGATCACTCACCTTCTTCCTCATCGGAACGTAAGGTTTCTCATCATTAACCAAGCTTCCTGCCATCCAGGACCTCTATTTACCTTTATTTAACTAGGCAAGTCAGTTAAGAACAAATTATTATTTTCAATGACGGCCTAGGAACAGTGGGTTAACTGCCTTGTTCAGGGGCAGAACGACAGATTTGTACCTTGTCAGCTCGGGGATTTGAACTTGCAACCTTCTGAGCTATACTACCAAGACCAAGCTACTACTACTACTGTCACTGTGTTACTCTCAACATTCTCTATTAGAGGTTATTAAATGTAGAGTTAAGTTGTTATGTAATGTACTATCATTGTTTCCTCTGTAGATCGGTTGGCAGAATGTCTCTGCTGCTTTGTTGTGTTGTGATGGCTCTGCACCTGGCAAAAGGTCAATATGAAACTTGAAAAACAGACGGTGTTTGTGTAAACAGTTAAAATGATTGATAAAGAAAACCCTCTGTGTTCTGTTAAAACACTGTATTCTGTAGCCTATCTACTGTATGTTGATTACTGGGAACAATCTCAATAAATATTGTTTAAAAAAATATTACGATTATGTGTATTTTTCTTGAAATAAATATTTAACCACTTTCAGAATGTTTGTTATTTCACTTGTTATATTTTCCACAGCCTAACTAAAAACATCTCCCCTGTGACAACGATATGCGGTGTATGAGTAACAAACCAGCGGTTTAGTGGAGAGATGGAGAAATAGGGAATGTTGCATGGATTCCACCTATAGATGTGTACATCAGACAAGACACAGTGGTGGACTGAATTTACATTAAGAAAAACTTTAGCATAATGTCAAAGCGGAGCTGGTATTCCTTTCCAGAAACAACCCTTAACCACTAGACACATACCGTAAACTGTATGAAAACAAACACAAACAAAGAAAAATAGCTTTTTTTATAAAGGTAATATGGAGGATTCACTTCCTTGTGTAAAAACATCCTGCCAATGACAAGGCAAAAGGGGAAATCCTTCAATTCAGGTTGTACCATCTAATCGATGTTATGTAAGAGATAATCAACGAGGGGCTATGGGTTCAATGGAAAATAATGACATGGAAGGTGTGTTCAGTGACATGCTAGGGATTAGATTTGACCATTTAAAACCAATACAACCACATGTTTATATAATCCATTTAAAATGATTGAGGATTACAAGTTCAAATTGAAAATACTTGAAAACGAATTATATGCACAAGATTATAATATGAAAACAAGTAGTTATAACTACATTGAACAAACAATATCAACTCAACATGCAACAATTTAAATTGATTTTACTGAGCTACAGTTCTTATAAGGAAACCAGTCAATGGAAATACATTCACCAGGCACTAATCTGTTGATTTCACATGACTAGAAATATAGATATGTATCTGTTAGTCAAAGATGACTTTTAAAAAGGTAGGGGCTTGGATCAGACAACTAGTCAGTGTCTGGTGTGACCATCATTTGATCAGGCTGTTGATTGTGGCATGCTGTTTTTTTGTAGTTTTTTTCACCTTATTTAACCAGGTAGGTCAGATGAGAACAAGTTCTCATTTACAACCTGGCCAAGTTAAAGCAAAGCAGTGCGACAAAAACAACAAGACAGTTACACATAAACAAAAGTACTGTCAATAACACAATAGAAAAATCTATATACAAATGGAGTAAGGAGGCAAAGCAATACATAGGCCATAGTAGCAAAGTAATTACAAAGTTTGTTCTATTCACTGCTTTAGCACACTCTGCCAACCCGGATGTTCTAGCTGTGTCTGAATCCTGGCTTAGGAAGACCACCAAAAATTCAGACATTTTAATTCCAAACTACAACATTTTCAGACAAGATAGAACTGCCAAAGGGGGCAGTGTTGCAATCTACTGCAAAGATAGCCTGCAGAGTTCTGTCCTACTATCCAGGTCTGTACCCAAACAATTTGAACTTCTACTTTTAAAAATCCACCTCTCTAAAAACAAGTCTCTCACCGTTGCCGCCTGCTATAGACCACCCTCTGCCCCCAGCTGTGCTCTGGACACCATATGTGAACTGATTGCCCCCCATCTATCTTCAGAGCTCGTGCTGCTAGGCGACCTAAACTGGAACATGCTTAACACCCCAGCCATCCTACAATCTAAACTTGATGCCCTCAATCTCACACAAATGATCAATGAACCTACCAGGTACCCCCAAAGCCTTAAACACGGGCACCCTCATAGATATCATCCTAACCAACTTCCCTCTAAATACACCTCTGCTGTCTTCAACCAAGATCTCAGCGATCACTGCCTCATTGCCTGCATCCGTAATGGGTCAGCGGTCAAACGACCTCCACTCATCACTGTAAAACGCTCCCTGAAACACTTCAGCGAGCAGGCCTTTCTAATCGACCTGGCCGGGGTATCCTGGAAGGATATTGATCTCATCCCGTCAGTAGAGGATGCCTGGATATTTTTTTAAATGCCTTCCTAACCATCTTAACCTGTTGCTTCTACTCGGGGCGCTTGCGTCCCAACTAGAGCTCTGGAAATGCAAATGCGCTACGCTAAATGCTAATAGTATTAGTTAAAACTCAAAAGTTCATTAAAATACACATGCAGGGTATCGAATTAAAGCTACACTCGTTGTGAATCCAGGCAACAAGTCAGATTTTTAAAATGCTTTTCGGCGAAAGCATGAGAAGCTATTATCTGATAGCATGCAACACCCCAAAAGACCCACAGGGGACGTAAACAAAATAATTAGCATTCCGGCGTTACACAAACCGCACAATAAAATAGAAAACATTCATTACCTTTCACCATCTTCTTTGTTGGCACTCCTAGATCTCCCATAAACACTATTTGGGTCTTTATTTCGATTAAATCGGTCCATATAAAGCCTAGATATCGTTATATGTAGACTGTGTGATAAACGAAAAAAACATAGTTTCAAAACGTAACGTCATTTTTTAATAAGCGATAAAATTCATCAGGAGGCGATGTAAAGATCATTAGCTGTCCGTCTGGAAAAATGTCCGGCTAGAAACTCAACGAAAATATCCGGTCCTAGACCGGATTAGATACGGTGTCCTGTATGTGTTTGACCAAGAAAAAACTCGAAGGGAAATGACAAGACTCTAGACACCCTGTGGAAGCTGTAGGTACTGCAACCTCAGTCAATTAATTGTGGTTCACGTTTATCAATGGGTTCAAGTAGCGCATGGATATATTTTCCCCATTTTCAGTGATCAGTTTTTCCTGTGCTTTTCGATGTAAATGCCGTTCTGGTAAAGCCACAGCAGTGATTTAACCAGTTTTTAAACGTCTGAGTGTTTTCTATCCACACAGACTAAGCAAATGCATATACTATATTCCTGGCATGAGTAGCAGGGCGCTGAAATGTTGCGCGATTTTTAACAGAATGTTCAAAAAAGTAGAGGGTCGACTGAAGAGGTTAAGAGGTTAAATAAACATGCCCCATTCAAGAAATTTAGAACCAGGAACAGATATAGCCCTTGGTTCTCCCCAGACCTGACTGCCCTTAACCAACAAAAAAACATCCTATGGCGTTCTGCATTAGCATCGAACAGCCCCGTGATATGCAGCTGTTCAGGGAAGCTAGAAACCGTTATACACAGGCAGTCAGAAAAGCCAAGGCTAGCTTTTTCAAGCAGAAATTTGCTTCCTGCAACACTAACTCAAAAAGTTCTGGGACACTGTAAAGTCCATGGAGAATAAGAACACCTCCTCCCAGCTGCCCACTGCACTGAAGATAGGAAACACTGTCACCACTGATAAATCCACCATAATTGAGAATTTCAATACGCATTTTCTACGGCTGGCCATGCTTTCCACCTGGCTACTCCTACCCCGGTCAACAGCACTGCACCCCCAACAGCAACTCGCCCAAGCCTTCCCAATTTCTCCTTCTCCCAAATCCATTCAGCTGATGTTCTGAAAGAGCTGAAAAATCTGGACCCCTACAAATCAGCCGGGCTAGACAATCTGGACCCTTTCTTTCTAAAATTATCTGCCGAAATTGTTGCCACCCCTATTACTAGCCTGTTCAACCTCTCTTTCGTGTCGTCTGAGATTCCCAAAGATTGGAAAGCAGCTGCGGTCATCCCCTCTTCAAAGGGGGACACTCTTGACCCAAACTGCTACAGACCTATATCTATCCTACCATGTCTTTCTAAGGTCTTCGAAAGCCAAGTCAACAAACAGATTACCGATCATTTCGAATCTCACCATACCTTCTCTATTATGCAATCTGGTTTCAGAGCTGGTCATGGGTGCACCTCAGCCACACTCAAGGTCCTAAACGATATCTTAACCGCCATCGATAAGAAACATTACTGTGCAGCCGTATTCATTGATCTGGCCAAGGCTTTCGACTCTGTCAATCTCCACATCCTCATCGGCAGACTCGACAGCCTTGGTTTCTCAAATGATTGCCTCGCCTGGTTCACCACCTACTTCTCTGACAGAGTTCAGTGTGTCAAATCGGAGGGTCTGCTGTCCAGACCTCTGGCAGTCTCTATGGGGGTGCCACAGGGTTCAATTCTTGGACCGACTCTCTTCTCTGTATACATCAATGAGGTCGCTCTTGCTGCTGGTGAGTCTCTGATCCACCTCTACGCAGACGACACCATTCTGTATACTTCCGGCCCTTCTTTGGACACTGTGTTAAAAACCTCTTAGGGAGGCTGCGAATTTTCGCAGCTTTTTGTTAAAAATCGTGCAACATTTCAGCGCCCTGCTACTCATGCCAGGAATATAGTATATGCATATGATTAGTATGTGTGGATAGAAAACACTCAGGCGTTTCTAAAACTGGTTAAATCACGGCTGTGACTATAACAGAACGTGCGTTTCATCGAAAAGTGCAGGAAAATCTGATCACTGAAAATGGAAAAAAATATCCATGCGCCTCTTCAAACATTTGTTAAAGGTGACCCAGATTAAATGAGGTCGAGGTTGCAATACCTACAGCTTCCACACGATGTCAACAGGCTTGTCATTTGCCTAGTCTTTGTTTCTTGGTCAAACGAAGAAGAGACAAGCCATTTCTTCAGGTGTCCGACCGGATATTTTGGTTGAGATTTACCCAGACATTATTTCCAGACGGACAGCTATAGAATATACTTCGCCTCGTAATCAATTCGATCGCTTATTAACGTTTACTAATACCTAAAGTTGCATTACAAAAGTGTTTTGTGAAAGTTTATCGTCAACTTTTTTAATTTAAAAAAATGACGTTATGTTAAAAAACGCTATTTTTTTCGTTGATCACACACTCTTCATAGATCGATATCTAGGCTATATATGGACCGATTTAATCGAAAAAAGACCCAAAATGATGTTTATGGGACATCTAGGAGTGCCAAGAAAGAAGCTCGTCAAAGGTAATGAATGTTTAATATTTTATTTCTGCGTTTTGGGTAGCCCCGGCTATCGCAAAATCTGTCGTTAGGTGACGTTGCAGTATTTTGGGCGTACATGTTATCAGATAATAGCTTCTCATGCTTTCGCCGAAAAGCATTTTACAAATCTGACTTGGTGGATAGATTCACAACGAGTGTAGCTTTAATTCAGTACATTGTATGTGCATTTTAATGAAAGTTTGAGTTTTATCAAAAACTATACGTGGCGCACCTGAAATTTCCGCAGATTGTTGTTCCCACAGCGGGAGCACTTCCCTAACAAAGAGGTAGTTGTTTGGGCTAAATTATAGGTGGGCTATGTACAACAACCCTCCAGGCAAGCTTCAATGCCATACAAATCTCCTTCCGTGGCCTCCAATTGCTCTTAAATACAAGTAAAACTAAATGCATGCTCTTCAACCGATCGCTACCTGCACCTACGCGCCTGTCCAACATCACTACTCTGGACGGCTCTGACTTAGAATACGTGGACAACTACAAATACTTAGGTGTCTGGTTAGACTGTAAACTCTCCTTCCAGACCCATATCAAACATCTCCAATCCAAAGTTAAATCTAGAATTGGCTTCCTATTTTACAACAAAGCATCCTTCACTCATGCTGCCAAACATACCCTTGTAAAACTGACCATCCTACCAATCCTCGACTTTGGCGATGTCATTTACAAAATAGCCTCCAATACCCTACTCAACAAATTGGATGCAGTCTATCACAGTGCAATCCGTTTTGTCACCAAAGCCCCATATACTACCCACCATTGCGACCTGTACGCTCTCGTTGGCTGGCCCTCGCTTCATACTCGTCGCCAAACCCACTGGCTCCATGTCATCTACAAGACCCTGCTAGGTAAAGTCCCCCTTATCTCAGCTCGCTGGTCACCATAGCATCTCCCACCTGTAGCACACGCTCCAGTAGGTATATCTCTCTAGTCACCCCCAAAACCAATTCTTTCTTTGGCCGCCTCTCCTTCCAGTTCTCTGCTGCCAATGACTGGAACGAACTACAAAAATCTCTGAAATTGGAAACACTTATCTCCCTCACTAGCTTTAAGTACCAACTGTCAGAGCATCTTACAGATTACTGCACCTGTACATAGCCCACCTATAATTCAGCCCAAACAACTACCTCTTTCCCAACTGTATTTAATTTATTTATTTATTTTGCTCATTTGCACCCCATTATTTTTATTTCTACTTTGCACATTCTTCCATTGCAAAACTACCATTCCAGTGTTTTACTTGCTATATTGTATTTACTTTGCCACCATGGCCTTTTTTGCCTTTACCTCCCTTCTCACCTCATTTGCTCACATTGTATATAGACTTGTTTATACTGTATTATTGACTGTATGTTTGTTTTACTCCATGTGTAACTCTGTGTCGTTGTATCTGTCGAACTGCTTTGCTTTATCTTGGCCAGGTCGCAATTGTAAATGAGAACTTGTTCTCAACTTGCCTACCTGGTTAAATAAAGGTGAAATAAAATAAAATTGTACTGATGCTCACTCTATAGCTGAATATTAAGGCCTCTGTCTGTGCCTAGCTCTCTGCCAAAACACGCAGGAACCACGGCGTCTGTGAGAAAAGGTGAGAAAAGGGACTGTGGGTGATAGCGAGACAGAGAGACAGCGTCTGTTTTTCTCTGATACTATGGCAGATTTGTATAACGCTGAAACAGGTTCTCAGAAACCTCGTGTTAAGAATAACTGGGTCTTTTATCGTCACATGCAGTGTTTTGACATAGGAGATGGCACCATAAGGTGTGACCTCGGGTATATAAGATCCAGTCTTTCTTTTGTTCGGGGCAGAACTCAGGAGAGACATTTGTATGTTGATCTTTGACTTCTGACTACAACTGTATTCTAATTAAAATATCTTAATGTTAAATATGCACATTTAGTGTATTCAACCAACATTAGCTGAAAACTGTTGAACATTTAGTGTATTCATTATTTGTTAAGTAAATAACGGAGCCCAGAAAAGTGGAACCAACATTAGCACAGCTGAAAACTGTTGTTCTGATTAATGAAGCATTAAAACGGTCTTTCTTTAGACTAGCTGAGTATCTGGTGCATCAGCATTTGCGGGTTAGATTACAGGCTCAAAATGGCCAGAAACAAAGCCCTTTCTTCTGAAACTCGTCAGTCTATTCTTGTTCTGAGAAATGAAGGCTGTTCCATGCGAGAAATTGCCAAGAAACTGAAGATCTCATACAACGCTGTGTACTTCTCCCTTCACAGAACAGCGCAAACTGTCTCTAACCAGAATAGAATGAGGAATGGGCTAGGCCCCGGTGCACAACTGAGCAAGAGGACAAGTACATGAGAGTGTCTAGTTTGAGAAACAGACGCATCACAAGTCCTCAACTGACAGCTTCATTAAATAGTAACCACAAAACACCAGTCTCAACGTAGGTAGTGAAGAGGTGACTCCGGGATGCTGGCCTTCTAGAGTTGCAAAGAAAAAGTTGTATCTCAGACTGGCCAATAAAAAGAAAAGATGGGCAAAAGAACACAGGCGCTGGACAGAGGAACTCTGCCTAGAAAGCCAGCATCCCAGAGTTTTCATTAAGGATCTCTCTGTACTTTGCTCCGTTCATCTTCTCCTCGATGCTGACTAGTATCCCAGTCCCTTCCTCTGTAAAATATCCCCACAACATGATGCTGCCACCACCATGCTTCACCGTAGGGATGGTGCCAGGTTTCCTCCAGACGTTACGCTTGTCATTCAGGCCAAAGAGTTTAATCTTGGTTTCATCAGAACAGAGAATCTTGTTTCTCATGGTCAGAGGCCTTTAGGTGCCTTGTGGAAATCTCCAAGTGGGCTGTCATGTGCATTTTACTGAGTAGTTGCTTCCATCTGGCCACTCAACCATAAAGGCCTGATTGGTGCAGTGCTGCAGAGATGGTTGTCCTTCTGAAAGATTCTACCTTCTCCACAGAGGAACTCTGGAGCTCTTTTCAGAGTGTTGTTATGTTATGTTAGTTACATATCATTGTTATCTTCCACATTAGCGTGTAGCCTAGTATGCCACACGTCTTTTCAAGGACCTTTATTTGCAAAACTACTGAGATAATAATAAGTCACGATCGTCGTAAGAAGCGCAGCGTGGTGTGAACGCATCGTTGAATAGAAAAACACGACTGTACAAAAACAATAAACGACCGTGAAGCTATCATAAGAACTGTGCTGACACAAGCAACTAACATAGACAATCACCCACAAACAAACAGTGAAACCCAGGCTACCTAAGTATGATTCTCAATCAGAGACAACTAATGACACCCGCCTCTGATTGAGAACCATACTGGGCCGAAACATTAGAAATCCCCAAAATCATAGAAAAACAAACATAGACTGTCCACCCCAACTCACGCCCTGACCATACTAAATAAGGACAAAACAAAGGAAATAAAGGTCAGAACGTGACACAGTACAACACAGTCAGGCTTGATCTGTATATCTGTAAACATGGAGATCATAATCAGAACAACACAGTCAGGCTTGATCTTGTCTTGATCACGTTGTTTAATCAGCTTCTTGATATGCCACACCTACCAGGTGAATGGAATATCTTGGCAAATGAGAAATAATCACCCACATGGATGTAAAGACATTTGATAGAAATAAGCTTTTTGTGCTCATGGATCATTTCCTGTATTTTTTTTTCAGCTCATGAAACACGGAACCAACACTTTACGTTGCGTTTACACTCTGAGTGTACAAAACATTAAGGACACCATGTCTTTCCATGACATAAACTGACAGGGGAATCCAGGTGAAAGTTCAGATCCCTTATTGATGTCACTTGCTAAATCCACTACAATCAGTGTAGATGAAGGGGAGGAGACGTGTTAAAGAAGGATGTTGAAGCCTTGAGACAATTGTGCATGAATTGCATACGACAGCTTGATGAAAACCAGTCGATATTCAGGTCCCCAAGAAAGTAGATTCTCTGTTTACCGTCACATATACTCATTCTAAAATGGATTACATCCCCCCCTCATCAATCTACACACAATACCCCATAATGACAAAGCAAAAAAACAGATTTATAGAAATATGGAAAAAAGTTAGACGGCCAGAAAATTCACAGTTGTATGGACTTCACAAAGCTATGGAAGTGAACTGAAAGTGAAAAAATGCACACAGTTGCAATGTAAGTTCCTCGGCGTACACATCACAGACAAACTGAATTGGTCCACTCACACTGACCTAATATAATGTTTACATACCCTACATTATTCATCTCATATGCATACGTATATACTGTACTCTATATCATCGACTGCATCCTTATGTAATACATGTATCACTAGCCACTTTAACTATGCCACTTTGTTTACATACTCATCTCATATGTATATACTGTACTCGATACCATCTACTGTATCTTGCCTATGCTGCTCTGTACCATCACTCATCCATATATCTTTATGTACATATTCTTTATCCCCTTACACTGTGTATAAGACAGTAGTCTTGGAATTGTTAGTTAGATTACTTGTTGGTTATTACTGCATTGTCGGAACGAGAAGCACAAGCATTTCGCTACACTCTCATTAACATCTGCTAACCATGTGTATGTGACAAATAAAATTTGATTTGATTTGATTTGATGTGTTATTCCCAACCGATTGGCTGTTTTTCTGGTTGCAAAACAAATTAACCTTCTGCACGTGTGTGATTCTCTACTTAACAATATTGTGCTCCCTCTACTGCCACTTCACCCCGTGTGTGTGTGTGCGTGTGTGTGTGTGTGTGTGTGTGCGTGTGTGTGTGTGTGTGTGTGTGTGTGTGTGTGTGTGTGTGTGTGCGTGTGTGTGTGTGTGTGTGTGTGTGTAGTTGGGACAGTTAGCTAAGTGTTCAGAATGAATTTTGTTTTATATATTTTTTTAGATACAATGTTATTATTATTATAAATTGTCATAAAGGCTGCTATTCTACTTTAAATGAAAAAATACCTCGGGAGGAAAACATTTGGCAACGATAGTCTTTGATCTTGTCTCTGCAACATCATCTGTTTTTACAGCTCCAGGGAAAGGCTTCCGATTCGCTAGCACACCCTCAGGTTATTCATTAAACCAATATGATATTTAAATTGGTTATTCATAAAACCAATATGATATTTAAATGGGTTATTCATTAAACCAATATGATATTTAAATTGGTTATTCATTAAACCAATATGATATTTAAATGGGTTATTCATAAACCAACATGATATTTAAATTGGTTATTCATTAAACCAATATGATATTTAAATTGGTTATTCATAAAACCAATATGATATTTAAATGGGTTATTCATTAAACCAATATGATATTTAAATGGGTTATTCATTAAACCAATATGATATTTAAATTGGTTATTCATTAAACCAATATGATATTTAAATTGGTTATTCATTAAACCAATATGATATTTAAATTGGTTATTCATAAAACCAATATGATATTTAAATTGGTTATTCATTAAACCAATATGATATTTAAATTGGTTATTCATGAAACCAATATGATATTGAAATTGGTTATTCATAAACCCAATATGATATTTAAATAGGTTATTCATGAAACCAATATGACATTGAAATTGGTTATTCATAAAACCAATATGAAATTTAAACAGATACTGGTGTACAAGGTTACCTTTGTGGAGTGAAACCAGCTGCAGAGGACTATCAGCGAAGGGAACATGATGCACTTCAGGAACTGCCAGGAATAAGCATCACTTCAGGGACTGCCAGGAATAAGCATCACTTCAGGGACAGCCAAGAATAAGCATCACTTCAGGGACTGCCAGGAATAAGCATCACTTCAGGGACTGCCAGGAATAAGCGTCACTTCAGGGACTGCCAGGAATAAGCATCACTTCAGGGACTGCCAAGAATAAGCATCACTTCAGGGACTGCCAGGAATAAGCATCACTTCAGGGACTGCCAAGAATAAGCATCACTTCAGGGATTGCCAAGAATAAGCATCACTTCAGGGACTGCCAGGAATAAGCATCACTTCAGGGACTGCCAGGAATAAGCATCACTTCAGGGACTGCCAGGAATAAGCGTCACTTCAGGGACTGCCAGGAATAAGCGTCACTTCAGGGACTGCCAGGAATAAGAATCACTTCAGGGACTGCCAGGAATAAGCATCACTTCAGGGACTGCCAGGAATAAGCATCACTTCAGGGACTGCCAGGAATAAGCATCACTTCAGGAACTGCCAGGAATAAGCATCACTTCAGGGACTGCCAGGAATAAGCATCACTTCAGGGACTGCCAGGAATAAGCATCACTTCAGGGACTGCCAGGAATAAGCATCACTTCAGGGACTGCCAGGAATAAGCATCACTTCAGGGACTGCCAGGAATAAGCATCACTTCAGGGACTGCCAGGAATAGGCATCACTTCAGGGACTGCCAGGAATAAGCATCACTTCAGGGACTGCCAGGAATAAGCATCACTTCAGGAACTGCCAGGAATAAGCATCACTTCAGGGACTGCCAGGAATAAGCATCACTTCAGGGACTGCCAGGAATAAGCGTCACTTCAGGGACTGCCAGGAATAAGCATCACTTCAGGGACTGCCAGGAATAAGCATCACTTCAGGGACTGCCAGGAATAAGCATAACTTCAGGGACTGCCAGGAATAAGCATCACAGCGGATGACATCACGGCTGTGGTGCAACAATGGAAGAAGCAGCGGCAGGACCATGACCACAACCTGACTCAGCTCTTACAAATAGCAATGGGAGATTCATCTAAAGTTGAGTAAAGACTAAAGTTAAGCTCAGGCTCAGAAGTGCTTTCATACACGGGACATCTTTTGACAGCTGAAGGCCAGAAGCCAGACCCAGAATTGAGAAGGAATGCCTAGCCATAGTGTTCGCCTGTGACCGTTTTGATCAATACCTTCAACGTAGGGACTTTATCAAGGTGCACACTGATAACAAGCAGCTTGAGGTTATCTTTAAATAAAAAACGATTCTGTCTGCCCCCAAGTGATTTCAAAGGATGATGCAAAAGCATCAGCGTTATCAACTACAGGTAGAATACAAGAAAGGAGTAGAGCTTCACATTGTAGATGTTCTTGTCTAGAGCAGCGCACTACCAACAACTAGTTGGTAGTGTCCAAACGGTCATATTGTCTTTAGTGTAGAAACTAGACTTGTTCCCCTAGATCGGGAGTGTCAGAGGCGTTCTCTCCCCTAGGGTTTTGGGTCTAGTTTCTACTTTTTATTCAATGTTTACAAGTCACACAGTTGTACACGTTATTACAGTTTATTTTTTGTCCTTAATCTATAACATCAAACATCATCAAAACACTTACTACTATTAAAGCCTTATGTATTACAACAAGTGGTGAATTACCTTATTGCAGGTTGACCTGGTTATTCAGTCAAATTCTACTGGTAGTTTAACTTGTTTTGTCAATCACTCGCCTTCTTCCTCATCGGAACGTAAGGTTTCTCATCATTAACCATGCTTCCTGCCATCCAGGACCTCTATTTACCTTTATTTAACTAGGCAAGTCAGTTAAGAACAAATTCTTATTTTCAATGACGGCCTAGGAACAGTAGGTTAACTGGCTTGTTCAGGGGCAGAACGACAGATTTGTACCTTGTCAGCTCAGGGATTTGAACTTGCAACCTTCTGGTTACTAGTCCAACGCTCTAACCACTAGGTTAGCAGGTTGTTGATATGATTCTAGTCTGTCAGAGCAGGAGATGTGTTGTTAGAACTAGCAGGTTGTTGATGTGATTCTAGTCTGTCAGAACAGGAGATGTGTTGTTAGAACTAGCAGGTTGTTGATGTGATTCTAGTCTGTCAGAACAGGAGATGTGTTGTTAGAACTAGCAGGTTGTTGATGTGATTCTAGTCTGTCAGAGCAGGAGATGTGTTGTTGGAACTAGCAGGTTGTTGATGTGATTCTAGTCTGTCAGAACAGGAGATGTGTTGTTGGAACTAGCAGGTTGTTGATGTGATTCTAGTCTGTCAGAGCAGGAGATGTGTTGTTGGAACTAGCAGGTTGTTGATGTGGTTCTAGTCTGTCAGAACAGGAGATGTGTTGTTAGAACTAGCAGGTTGTTGATGTGATTCTAGTCTGTCAGAGCAGGAGATGTGTTGTTAGAACTAGCAGGTTGTTGATGTGATTCTAGTCTGTCAGAGCAGGAGATGTGTTGTTGGAACTAGCAGGTTGTTGATATGATTCTAGTCTGTCAGAACAGGAGATGTGGTGTTAGAACTAGCAGGTTGTTGATGTGATCCTAGTCTGTCAGAACAGGAGATGTGTTGTTAGAACTAGCAGGTTGTTGATGTGGTTCTAGTCTGTCAGAGCAGGAGATGTGGTGTTAGAACTAGCAGGTTGTTGATGTGGTTCTAGTCTCTCAGAACAGGAGATGTGTTGTTAGAACTAGCAGGTTGTTGATGTGATTCTAGTCTGTCAGAACAGGAGATGTGTTGTTAGAACTAGCAGGTTGTTGTGTTGGTTCTAGTCTGACTGATAATGAGAGTGGGCAGGGCTGAGGCTTTTAGGACACAACCACTAGTGTAGAGAGGAGGATATGGGCTGGTTGCTGTTCTGCAGTACCTCATCATTTCCTCATCTCTTCTCCTTACATCATCTCATTTCACTCCTCAACAGTGACTAATCCAAGCCAGAAGCAGTAGCCAGCTCAGGTACTCTCAACATTCTCTGATTCTGAGCTACTCTACCAAGACCAAGCTACTACTACTACTGTCACTGTGTTACTAGCCAGCTCAGGTACTCTCAACACTCTCTGATTCTGAGCTACACTACCAAGACCAAGCTACTACTACTACTGTCACTGTGTTACTAGCCAGCTCAGGTACTCTCAACACTCTCTGATTCTGAGCTACACTACCAAGACCAAGCTACTACTACTACTGTCACTGTGTTACTAGCCAGCTCAGGTACTCTCAACATTCTCTGATTCTGAGCTACTCTACCAAGACCAAGCTACTACTACTACTACTGTCACTGTGTTACTAGACAGCTCAGGTACTCTCAACATTCTCTGATTCTGAGCTACACTACCAAGACCAAGCTACTACTACTACTGTCACTGTGTTACTAGCCAGCTCAGGTACTGTCAACATTCTCTGATTCTGAGCTATACTACCAAGACCAAGCTACTACTACTACTGTCACTGTGTTACTAGCCAGCTCAGGTACTCTCAACACTCTCTGATTCTGAGCTACACTACCAAGACCAAGCTACTACTACTACTGTCACTGTGTTACTAGCCAGCTCAGGTACTCTCAACACTCTCTGATTCTGAGCTACACTACCAAGACCAAGCTACTACTACTACTGTCACTGTGTTACTAGCCAGCTCAGGTACTCTCAACATTCTCTGATTCTGAGCTACTCTACCAAGACCAAGCTACTACTACTACTGTCACTGTGTTACTAGCCAGCTCAGGTACTGTCAACATTCTCTGATTCTGAGCTACTCTACCAAGACCAAGCTACTACTACTACTGTCACTGTGTTACTAGCCTGCTCAGGTACTCTCAACATTCTCTGATTCTGAGCTACTCTACCAAGACCAAGCTACTGCTACTACTGTCACTGTGTTACTAGCCAGCTCAGGTACTCTCAACATTCTCTGATTCTGAGCTACTCTACCAAGACCAAGCTACTACTACTACTGTCACTGTGTTACTCTCAACATTCTCTGATTCATGTCCAGGTAATGTGCTATGTTACAGATGGAGCTGCTCATGTTAACTTATGTCACTTAAAAGTTCATGTGTGTTACGTTTTGTCATGTTATGCGAGTTCATTTTAAAATAAGTTATGTTAAATGCATAATGTACGATTCTAGTTCAATGACTGGAAGTCTACAGGTGCATTAGCAATGCTACCGTACCTGTAGACTTCCAGTTATTGTGCTAATGCTAAATAGCATTTGCTCGTGAAACAACCACTACCTTCCTTCATAATGCACACGGAGTCATTAAAATGGTATCCAGGATCCATTTAACACTATTAGAGGTTATTAAATGTAGAGTTAAGTTGTTATGTAATGTACTATCATTGTTTCCTCTGTAGATCGGTTGGCAGAATGTCTCTGCTGCTTTGTTGTATAGTAATGGCTCTGCACCTCGCAACAGGTGAATATGAAACTTGAAATTAAACAGTGTGTGTGTGTGTAAATAGTTTAATTGAATGATTTCTCTATTTGATTTAACCTTCATTTAACTCGGCAGGTGAGTTAAGAACAAATTGTTATTTATTTAAACAGGTAACTATTTATCCACATTATAGTAGGAGGTGTAAAGACGTTTTTCCAGCATCAGACTCGATTGATAATGTCAAAAACTGCACTGAAGTCTAACAAAACAACTCCAACAATCTGTTTATCATTAATTTCACTCAGCCAATCATCAACCATCTGTGTAAACGCTGTGCATGTTGACGCCTGCTGAAAGTCTGTTGTCAATTTGTTTACAGTAAAATAGCATTGTATCTCGTCAAACCCAACTCTAGATGCTATACAGTATTTGAGGTGCTACTTGATCTAGCTTAGTTTGCACTTTTGGGATTATTCCCTTAATTGCTTCCAATGTACCAGGTAAACTAAGTCAAGCACAGCTCTTGAACAGTACATACTGTCGGTGTGTGTTGTTGTTCCAGGGCTGGATGCTGCCCCGGGGTGGTGAACACTACAGAGGAGGAGGTGGAAGGGGTGGACTCCCAGTCACCATGCCCAGCTGGGTGGCATCAGAATGAGCATCGCTGCTTCTCCTTCTACCCCGTCTGGGCCACCTGGGCCACTGCAGAGGTAACGCTTGTAATTGGGAGAGACTGAGAAACTAAAGGTCAACTTGTTCTGTTGCTGTAGTAGAGTTGGTTAGGCATTGATTTATGGCAAATCCATGGTAAAAGAATGAATATAAAATCACATAAAATGTTATACTTTAAATTCTAATTAAATTAAAAACGACTACTAGTACTACTTCTGTCACCAATATTATCACTTCTACTGCTGTCACTACTACAGCTATTACTATTTCACAACCACAAGTCACAAGACTAGCACACATTTAATTAAGGAAATTCCCAATTCTAGTCTGCATTGATCTTCACTCCTGAGGTACTGCCAGGGCTTTAGCTCAGCGGGCTAACACAGTGTTCTCTGACTGTCTCTCTAGTTGTACTGCTCCCAGCACAGAGGGAACCTGGTGTCGGTTCACAGCCCGGGTCAACAGGTGTTTGTCCAGGATCTGGTCAGGAGACACACAGACCAGCCGGTCTGGATAGGAAGCTACGATGCAGCTCAGGTACACTGGGTCAATAATTAATCAGTCAGTCAGTCAGTCTGTCAACCAGTCTGTCAAATGCCTACAGTTTACAGAGGCAAAAGCTCAAGGTACTTTCTGTTTAAAAACAATGAAGTGGTTTCAATCCATCAAACAATGTGTTTCTGTGATAAGGAGGGGATGTGGCTGTGGAGTGACGGCTCAGCTGTTGACAGTTTCTACTGGGAGGAGGATGAGCCCAGTAACTCTGGACAGGGGGAGAACTGTATGGAGCTACACACTGGAGGTACACACACACACACACACACACACACACACACACACTCTCTCTGAGCACATTGAAATAACTGAAGTTTGATTTGTCTTGACAACAGGTGGGCAGGGCTGGAATGACGTGTCCTGTGGAGAGCTGAGGTTCTATGTGTGTTCTATGGAGACAAGGTAGCAGGTCTAACACTGTCTTGTATCTGGACACGTTTTATACAGAGACCATATTAACACTCAATTACATTCATGTATTATTTTATTTCATTTTCTTTTAGATCTGGTTTAGCATCATTGCCAAGTCAGAAGAAATCACACGAGAGAGGTAGGAATGTCTTGACCCGACCCATTGCCTCGGCTAGATAATAAGTTAATTATGTTACAGGTGCAGCTCCTTGTTGAATGGCGCTCTGACATTTAGAAGTGAACAGCTGTCATCTTCACCTGTAATGCCCTTTAAAACGTGTTGACCGATCTGGAATTGTTTTTAAACTATTAAGCTTTTTGTCCTCCTAGAAAACCTCTTCCTCTTTAATGGGATTTCTTCAACATTCTAAATATCCCTTGATTTAAATCTCCCATTTTAAATCTGACTTCCAACAGTCTATTCACTCTAAACAATGTGATTTTGACCACTTTCCCTGTAGCTTTGACAAAAACATAGAGCACATTATTAGTCTACTCTGCTATTCAAATCTAAAATTAGAACACAAAAACATTCTACCAATTAAACAATACAGCTGTTTTGGTAATTGCATCAATTAATTTAATGTAGCTAACTTCCTACTGGTGAATTAACTACCATAGAACTAGTTTAATGTAGCTAACTTCCCACTGTTGAATTAACTACCATAGAACTAGTTTAATGTTGCTAACTTCCTACTGGTGAATGAACTACCATAGAACTAGTTTAATGTAGCTAACTTCCTACTGGTGAATTAACTACCATAGAACTAGTTTAATGTTGCTAACTTCCTACTGGTGAATGAACTACCATAGAACTAGTTTAATGTAGCTAACTTCCCACTGTTGAATTAACTACCATAGAACTAGTTTAATGTTGCTAACTTCCTACTGGTGAATGAACTACCATAGAACTAGTTCACACTCCAGGGTCTCTTAAATGAAAATGGATTTCCCTCCCTTCAGCAACATATATTTTCCCTCAACAGAGGCAAGCTGTTTCACCCCCTGGAGTCGATTGTCGCACCGGTCAATCAATTGAAGTTACATAACAACAAAAATCACGTCAAACACTCTGGATTTCTGAAAGCATTCTGTTCATCAGCAAGCTGACCAGACTGTTCTAGATAGTAGATAGTAGACTGTTCTAGATAGTAGGTAGTAGACTGTTATAGATAGTAGATAGTAGACTGTTCTAGATAATAGATAGTAGACTGTTCTAGATAGTAGATAGTAGACTGTTCTAGATAGTAGACTGTTCTAGATAGTAGACTGTTCTAGATAGTAGATAGTAGACTGTTCTAGATAATAGATAGTAGACTGTTCTAGATAGTAGATAGTAGACTGTTCTAGATAGTAGACTGTTCTAGATAGTAGACTGTTCTAGATAGTAGATAGTAGACTGTTCTAGATAATAGATAGTAGACTGTTCTAGATAGTAGATAGTAGACTGTTCTAGATAGTAGATAGTAGACTGTTCTAGATAGTAGATAGTAGACTGTTCTAGATAGCAGACTGTTCTAGATAGTAGATAGTAGACTGTTCTAGATAGCAGATAGTAGACTGTTCCAGATAGTAGATAGTAGACTGTTCTAGATAATATATAGTAGACTGTTCTAGATAGTAGACTGTTCTAGATAGTGGATAGTAGGCTGTTCTAGATAGCAGATATTAGACTGTTCTAGATAGCAGATAGTAGACTGTTCCAGATAGTAGATAGTAGACTGTTCTAGATAATAGATAGTAGACTGTTCTAGATAGTAGATAGTAGACTGTTCTAGATAGTAGATAGTAGACTGTTCTAGATAATAGATAGTAGACTGTTCTAGATAGTAGACTGTTACAGATAGTAGATAGTAGACTGTTCTAGATAATAGATAGTAGGCTGTTCTAGATAGTAGACTGTTCCAGATAGTAGATAGTAGACTGTTCTAGATAATAGATAGTAGACTGTTCTAGATAGTAGATAGTAGACTGTTCTAGATAGTAGACTGTTCTAGATAGTAGATAGCAGTATGTTCTAGATAGTAGACTGTTCTAGATAGTAGATAGTAGACTGTTCTAGATAGTGGATAGTAGACTGTTCTAGATAGTAGACTGTTCTAGATAGTAGATAGTAGACTGTTCTAGATAGTGGATAGTAGACTGTTCTAGATAGTAGATAGTAGACTGTTCTAGATAGTGGATAGTAGACTGTTCGAGATAGTAGAGTGGGTTCCATTGTGAAAAGCATTTACATTTTTATGAACATGTATTGCAATGTGAAACATGTATTTCTAGATAAAAACTGATTAAGTTTGGTGAGTAAGTGACTGTTTGATTTTGTGTCTTGTAATAGTCAATAAAAAAAATGTGCTCAGAGTTTTGAAACAACTGTCTTTTTGATGAACTGTTTTGAGTTTTGGACAAAGCGTTGCTAAAATGGGCAACATACTTGTGAACACCACACCAAAGCAATTTTTAAAAATCCCTCCCTCCCTCCCTCCCTCCCTCCCTCCCCAGAGCTGGTTGAAGAGGTGAGTATTTATGACGTCCTGTGGGAGACCAGTGAGAGAGTAGCAGATGAGATCCTCTACTCAGCCTTCCTCAGAGGGATGTATTCCAGACGTCTGCCTGCCCGCTGCTATGCTGACTTCTGCCACCAGGAGGTGCTATACCTGGACAGAGTCATCCCCATGCTGCGGGTGAAAAGAAAATACATGAAATAAAACCAATACCATAAAGATTTACTTACTATGACTGTGATACGTGGTTGTCGTCCCTAGCTATCTTAAGATAAGTTGCTCTGTATAACAGTGTAAATGTGTGTATGAACCAGCTGCTGATCAGAACAGTCCAGGGTCCTCCAGACATCATGATGTTTCTCCAGAGAACACATCAACGCTACCAGGAGTCTCTGAAGGAGGCCCAGAACCAAACTCCACCACACCTGGTAAGAAGCTCTTATAACAATCACCTTTAAAATGTATAATTTGATATACAATTGAATAGGAAAAACAACTAGAACGTAGTAGGTGATTGATCATTTCAGTAAACCTTCCATAAACGTGTTTAATGACCCTTATTTAACCTTTTTTTTGTTTTGGTTCAATTCAAGTTCAATTTCGGTTACCCAGGTTACCCAGGTTACCCAGGTTACTCAAGTTTTGGTGTATTTAGACACGCCCCCAAAACAGAAATCTCTTCTTTCTTTTCTGACTTCCTTTAGTTCGTTCACTTCATAGTATTTCAGTATTACAATAATATTCCCTTTAGCTCAGAGTGACTTAGTAAGTACATATCATTTTCAGACTTCTTTTCATACTATTTCCCTGGGGGAATCGAACCCACAACCCTGGCGGGTTTCAGATAAATCATATCTATTTTCACCATGGGGCTCAGTTGGTAGAGCGTGGCGCTTGCAATGCCAGGGTTGTGGGTTCGATTCCCACGGGGGACCAGTCTGAAAGCATATGCGATTAAGTCACTCTAGATCAGAGCGCCTGAAAAAAAATATAACGTTCTTCTTCTATATGATGGATAAAAATGTGTTGGTAGGACAAGCCTATGTCTGTTTCTGCTGTTGGGAAGAGAATAGTTATGGATAAAAATGTGTTGATAGGACAAGCCTATGTCTGTTTCTGCTGTTGGGAAGAGAATAGTTATGGATAAAAATGTATTGGTAGGACAAGCCTATGTCTGTTTCTGCTGTTGGGAAGAGAAGAGTTATGGATAAAAATCTGTCGGAAGGACAATTATGTCAGTGTTTACTACAAATGTGAAAGGCGCCAACCTTTTTCGTCATTTTGACAATTCGTCTAATTCATTATTCGACTGACAAAACAAATTGACTTAATTATATTTTAGGAAAAATTACTAAATTACTCTTCTTGGTTTAATGCCAAGATGGCGCCGACGGAGATGAACATACTGTATCAACCTCAAATACATTATTATTACCTATCCTTATGCCTAGTCACTTTACCCTGCCTTAATGAACATACTGTATCACCCTCAAATACATTATCTATCCTTATGCCTAGTCACTTTACCCTGCCTTCATGAACATACTATATTATTATTACCAAACCTTATGCCTAGTCACTTTACCCTGCCTTAATGAACATACTGTATCAACCTCAAATTTTAATTTTATTTTAATTTAATTTTTTTGTTTCACCTTTATTTAACCAGGTAGGCTAGTTGAGAACAAGTTCTCATTTGCAACTGCGACCTGGCCAAGATAAAGCATAGCAGTGTGAACAGACAACACAGAGTTACACATGGAGTAAACAATTAACAAGTCAATAACACAGTAGAAAAAAAAATGGGCAGTCTATATACAATGTGTGCAAAAGGCATGAGGAGGTAGGCGAATAATACAATTTTGCAGATTAACACTGGAGTGATAAATGATCAGATGGTCATGTACAGGTAGAGATATTGGTGTGCAAAAGAGCAGAAAAGTAAATAAATAAAAAAAACAGTATAAAAACAGTATGGGAGTGAGGTAGGTGAAAATGGGTGGGCTATTTACCAATAGACTATGTACAGCTGCAGCGATCGGTTAGCTGCTCGGATAGCTGATGTTTGAAGTTGGTGAGGAGATAAAGTCTCCAACTTCAGCGATTTTTGCAGTTCGTTCCAGTCACAGGCAGCAGAGTACTGGAACGAAAGGCGGCCAAATGAGGTGTTGGATGATCAGTGAGATACACCTGCTGGAGCGCGTGCTACGGATGGGTGTTGCCATCATGACCAGTGAACTGAGATAAGGCGGAGCTTTACCTAGCATGGACTTGTAGATGACCTGGAGCCAGTGGGTCTGGCGACGAATATGTAGCGAGGGCCAGCCGACTAGAGCATACAAGTCGCAGTGGTGGGTGGTATAAGGTGCTTTGGTGACAAAACGGATGGCACTGTGATAGACTGCATCCAGTTTGCTGAGTAGAGTGTTGGAAGCCATTTTGTAGATGACATCGCCGAAGTCGAGGATCGGTAGGATAGTCAGTTTTACTAGGGTAAGCTTGGCGGCGTGGGTGAAGGAGGCTTTGTTGCGGAATAGAAAGCCGACTCTTGATTTGATTTTCGATTGGAGATGTTTGATGTGAGTCTGGAAGGAGAGTTTGCAGTCTAGCCAGACACCTAGGTACTTATAGATGTCCACATATTCAAGGTCGGAACCATCCAGGGTGGTGATGCTAGTCGGGCATGCGGGTGCAGGCAGCGATCGGTTGAAAAGCATGCATTTGGTTTTACTCGCGTTTAAGAGCAGTTGGAGGCCAAGGAAGGAGTGCTGTATGGCATTGAAGCTCGTTTGGAGGTTAGATAGCACAGTGTCCAATGACGGGCCGAAAGTATATAGAATGGTGTCGTCTGCGTAGAGGTGGATCAGGGAATCGCCCGCAGCAAGAGCAACATCATTGATATATACAGAGAACAGAGTCGGCCCGAGAATTGAACCCTGTGGCACCCCATAGAGACTGCCAGAGGACCGGACAGCATGCCCTCCGATTTGACACACTGAACTCTGTCTGCAAAGTAATTGGTGAACCAGGCAAGGCAGTCATCTGAGAAACCGAGGCTATTGAGTCTGCCGATAAGAATATGGTGATTGACAGAGTCGAAAGCCTTGGCGAGGTCGATGAAGACGGCTGCACAGTACTGTCTTTTATCGATGGCGGTTATGATATCGTTTAGTACCTTGAGCGTGGCTGAGGTGCACCCGTGACCGGCTCGGAAACCAGATTGCACAGCGGAGAAGGTACGGTGGGATTCGAGATGATCAGTGACCTGTTTGTTGACTTGGCTTTCGAAGACCTTAGATAGGCAGGGCAGGATGGATATAGGTCTATAGCAGTTTGGGTCCAGGGTGTCTCCCCTTTGAAGAGGGGGATGACTGCGGCAGCTTTCCAATCCTTGGGGATCTCAGACGATATGAAAGAGAGGTTGAACAGGCTGGTAATAGGGGTTGCGACAATGGCGGCAGATAGTTTCAGAAATAGAGGGTCCAGATTGTCAAGCCCAGCTGATTTGTACGGGTCTAGGTTTTGCAGCTCTTTCAGAACATCTGCTATCTGGATTTGGGTAAAGGAGAACCTGGAGAGGCTTGGGCGAGGAGCTGCGGGGGGCGGAGCTGTTGGCCGAGGTTGGAGTAGCCAGGCGGAAGGCATGGCCAGCCGTTGAGAAGTGCTTATTGAAGCTTTCGATAATCGTGGATTTATCGGTGGAGACCGTGTTACCTAGCCTCAGTGCAGTGGGAAGCTGGGAGGAGGTGCTCTTGTTCTCCATGGACTTCACAGTGTCCCAGAACTTTTTGGAGTTGGAGCTACAGGATGCAAACTTCTGCCTGAAGAAGCTGGCCTTAGCTTTCCTGACTGACTGCGTGTATTGGTTCCTGACTTCCCTGAACAGTTGCATATCACGGGGCTATTCGATGCTATTGCAGTCCGCCACAGGATGTTTTTGTGCTGGTCGTGGGCAGTCAGGTCTGGAGTGAGCCAAGGGCTGTATCTGTTCTTGGTTCTGCATTTTTGAACGGAGCATGCTTATCTAAAATGGTGAGGAAGTTACTTTTAAAGAATGACCAGGCATCCTCAACTGACGGGATGAGGTCAATGTTCTTCCAGGATACCCGGGCCAGGTCGATTAGAAAGGCCTGCTCACAGAAGTGTTTTAGGGAGCGTTTGACAGTGATGAGGGTGGTCGTTTGACTGCGGCTCCGTGGCGGATACAGGCAATGAGGCAGTGATCGCTGAGATCCTGGTTGAAGACAGCGGAGGTGTATTTGGAGGGCCAGTTGGTCAGGATGACGTCTATGAGGTGCCCTTGTTTACAGAGTTAGGGTTGTACCTGGTGGGTTCCTTGATGATTTGAGTGAGATTGAGGGCATCTAGCTTACATTGTAGGACTGCCGGGGTGTTAAGCATATCCCAGTTTAGGTCACCTAACAGAACAAACTCTGAAGCTAGATGGGGGCGATCAATTCACAAATGGTGTCCAGGGCACAGCTGGGAGCTGAGGGTGGTCGGTAGCAGGCGGCAACAGTGAGAGACTTATTTCTGGAGAGGCTAATTTTCAAAATTAGTAGTTCGAACTGTTTGGGTATGGACCTGGAAAGTATGACATTACTTTGCAGGCTATCTCTGCAGTAGACTGCAACTCCGCCCCCTTTGGCAGTTCTATCTTGACGGAAGATGTTATAGTTGGGTATGGAAATCTCTGAATTTTTGGTGGCCTTCCTGAGCCAGGATTCAGACACGGCAAGGACATCAGGGTTAGCAGAGTGTGCTAAAGCAGTGAGTAAAACAAACTTGGGGAGGAGGCTTCTGATGTTGACATGCATAAAACCAAGGCTTTTTCGATCACAGAAGTCAACAAATGAGGGTACCTGGGGACATGCAGGGCCTGGGTTTACCTCCACATCACCCGCAGAACAGAGAAGGAGTAGTATGAGGGTGCGGCTAAAGGCTATCAAAACTGGTCGCCTAGAGCGTTGGGGGCAGAGGATAAGAGGAGCAGGTTTCTGGGCATGGTAGAATATATTCAGGGCATAATGCGCAGACAGGGTATGGTGGGGTGCGGGTACAGCGGAGGTAGGCCCAGGCATTGGGTGATGATGAGAGAGGTTGTATCTCTGGACATGCTGGTTGTATTGGGTGAGGTCACCGCATGTGTGGGAGGTGGGACAAAGGAGGTAACAGGGGTATGCAGAGTGGGTCTAGGGGCTCTATTGTGAACTAAAACAATAATAACTAACCTGAACAACAGTATACAAGGCATATTGACATCTGAGAGAGTCATACAGCGAGGCATACAGTAATCACAGGTGTTGAATTTGGAAAGCTAGCTAAAAACAGTAGGCGAGGCTAATCCGCTAGCACAACAAACAGCAGGTAAAATGGCGTTGACTAGGCAACGGGGCCGACTGTAATGGTTTTCCTCCTCTTCGTCTGAAGAGGAGGTGTAGCAAGGATCGGACCAAGATGCGGCGTGGTAAGTGTCCATGGTTGTTTATTTAAAAACATGAACTGAACACTCAATGAATACAAAACAATAAACGTGAACAAAACCGAAACAGTACCGTGTGGCGAACAAACACAGACACGGAAACAATCACCCACAAACACACAGTGAAACCCAGGCTACCTAAGTATGATTCTCAATCAGAGACAACTAATGACACCTGCCTCTGATTGAGAACCATACTAGGCCGAAACATAGAAATTCCCAAAACCTAGAAAAACAAACATAGACAACCCACCCAACTCACGCCCTGACCATACTAAATAAATACAAAACAAAGGAAATTAAGGTCAGAACGTGATAGTACCCCCCCCCAAAGGTGCGGACTCCGGCCGCAAAACCTTGACCTATAGGGGAGGGTCTGGGTGGGCGTCTGTCCGCGGTGGCGGTTCTGGCGCGGGACGCGGACCCCACTTCAACATTGTCTTAGTCCGCCTTATTGTCCGCCTCCGTGGCTTTCTCACCATGGCCACCCCTCTCAATGACCCCACTGGACAGAGGGGCAGGGGCTCGGGACAGAGGGGCAGGAGCTCGGGACAGAGGGGCAGGGGCTCTGGCGCCTCTGGGCTGAGGGGCTCTGGCGCCTCTGGGCTGAGGGGCTCTGGCGCATCTGGGCTGAGGGGCTCCGGCAGCGGCGCCGGATAGGCGGGAGACTGCGGCAGCGGCGCCGGACAGGCGGGAGACTGCGGCAGCGGCGCCGGACAGGCGGGAGGCTGCGGCAGCGGACAGGCGGGACGCTCCGGCAGCGGCGCCGGACAGGCGGGAGGCTCCGGCAGCGGCGCCGGACAGGCGGGAGGCTCCGGCAGCGGCGCCGGACAGGCGGGAGGCTCCGGCAGTGGCGCCGGACAGGCGGGAGGCTCCGGCAGCGGCGCCGGACAGGCGGGACGCTCCGGCAGCGGCGCCGGACAGGCGGGAGGCTCCGGCAGCGGCGCCGGACAGGCGGGACGCTCCGGCAGCGGCGCCGGACAGGCGGAACTACCTGCAGGGAGGAGACAGAGAGACAGCCTGGTGCGTGGGGCTGCCACAGGAACCACCAGGCTGGGAGACCTTCAGGAGGCTTGGTGTTAGGAGGAGTCTGAAAGACCGGGCTGTGGGGAGCACTGGAGCTCTGGTGCGCAACCTGGCACCACTTCCCCAGGTTGGACAACTACTCTAGCCCGGACCCTCCAGAGTGCAGGCACAGGTTGAACCGGGCTGTGGGTAAGCACGGGAGATCTAGTGCTTACTACACGCACCTCTCCCTTTGGCTCCACTCCCACATTTGCCCGGCACGAGCGGAGCGCGGGCAGAGGAGGCACTGCACCCTCCCAGCGCCCGGAGACACAGCACGCAGAGCCGGCGCAGGATAACCTGGACCAAAACTGCGTACCGGCGACCAGACCCGCTGAGCAGGCACCATACGCCCTGGCTCAATGCCCACACTCGCATGGCACTCTCGGGGCTGCCCTATAGCGCACCGGGCTATGGGCACGCACTGGCGACACCGTGCGCTTAACCGCATAACACGGTGCCTGACCAGTAATGCGCTGCTTATCATAAGCACGAGGAGTGAGCTCAGGTCTGCTACCTGGCTTAGTACCACACCTCGTGTGCCCCCAAAATAATTTGGGGCTGCCTCTCGTACCTGTCGCACTGCCGTGCTGGCTCCTCACACGCTGGCTCCTCTCTCCGGCTGCCTCCGCTCTCCTAGCTGCCTCCACCTGTTCCCATGGAAGGCGATCCTTTCCCGCCAGGATCTCCTCCCAGGTGTAGCAACCCTTGCCGTCCAATACATCCTCCCATGTCCATTCCTCCTGTGATGCTGGCCGCTGTGGTTGCTGCTGCTGCTGCTGTCGTCGCTGCGGTTTTTTACCACGCCGCTCAGCTTTCGCTGCCTCCAGCTCTGCTTTAGGGCGGCGATTTTCCCCAGCCTGTGCCCAGGGTCCCTCTCTGTTCAGTATCTGCTCCCATGTCCAGGAGTCCTGTGATGCTGGCCGCTGTTGCTGCTGCTGCTGTCGTCGCTGCGGTTTTTACCACGCCGCTCGGTCCTTGGTGGGTGGGTG
>NW_027039817.1:0-103807 GCF_034236695.1 Oncorhynchus nerka | reverse complement strand
ACACACGGAGGGAATGTTGTGTTTGTTGTTCACTATCTAATCATGGGGTTGTTCACTTGATGTCTTCATTTCAGAGAGACAAATAATCATGTTTTTTTTCCGCAAAATGCTATATATTTGCCTCACTCTCAAATGTTACCGACCGGAATATTGAGGCTATAAGGAGTACCAGTACTGAGTCAATGTGCAGGGTACCAGGTAGTTGAGGTAATAATGAGGCTATAAGGAGTACCAGTACTGAGTCAATGTGCAGGGTACCAGGTAGTTGAGGTAATAATGAGGCTATAAGGAGTACCAGTACTGAGTCAATGTGCAGGGTACCAGGTAGTTGAGGTAATAATGAGACTATAAGGAGTACCAGTACTGAGTCAATGTGCAGGGTACCAGGTAGTTGAGGTAATAATGAGACTATAAGGAGTACCAGTACTGAGTCAATGTGCAGGGTACCAGGTAGTTGAGGTAATAATGAGACTATAAGGAGTACCAGTACTGAGTCAATGTGCAGGGTACCAGGTAGTTGAGGTAATAATGAGACTATAAGGAGTACCAGTACTGAGTCAATGTGCAGGGTACCAGGTAGTTGAGGTAATAATGAGACTATAAGGAGTCCCAGTACTGAGTCAATGTGCAGGGTACCAGGTAGTTGAGGTAATAATGAGGCTATAAGGAGTACCAGTACTGAGTCAATGTGCAGGGTACCAGGTAGTTGAGGTAATAATGATTATATGAGGACCAGTACTGAGTCAATGTGCAGGGTACCAGGTAGTTGAGGTAATAATGAGACTATAAGGAGAACCAGTACTGAGTCAATGTGCAGGGTACCAGGTAGTTGAGGTAATAATGAGACTATAAGGAGTACCAGTACTGAGTCAATGTGCAGGGTACCAGGTAGTTGAGGTAATAATGAGACTATAAGGAGAACCAGTACTGAGTCAATGTGCAGGGTACCAGGTAGTTGAGGTAATAATGAGACTATAAGGAGAACCAGTACTGAGTCAATGTGCAGGGTACCAGGTAGTTGAGGTAATAATGAGACTATAAGGAGAACCAGTACTGAGTCAATGTGCAGGGTACCAGGTAGTTGATGTAATAATGAGACTATAAGGAGAACCAGTACTGAGTCAATGTGCAGGGTACCAGGTAGTTGAGGTAATAATGAGACTATAAGGAGTACCAGTACTGAGTCAATGTGCAGGTAGTTGAGGTAATAATGAGGCTATAAGGATTACCAGTACTGAGTCAATGTGCAGGGTACCAGGTAGTTGAGGTAATAATGAGACTATAAGGAGTATCAGTACTGAGTCAATGTGCAGGGTACCAGGTAGTTGAGGTAATAATGAGACTATAAGGAGAACCAGTACTGAGTCAATGTGCAGGGTACCAGGTAGTTGAGGTAATAATGAGACTATAAGGAGAACCAGTACTGAGTCAATGTGCAGGGTACCAGGTAGTTGATGTAATAATGAGACTATAAGGAGAACCAGTACTGAGTCAATGTGCAGGGTACCAGGTAGTTGAGGTAATAATGAGACTATAAGGAGTACCAGTACTGAGTCAATGTGCAGGTAGTTGAGGTAATAATGAGGCTATAAGGATTACCAGTACTGAGTCAATGTGCAGGGTACCAGGTAGTTGAGGTAATAATGAGACTATAAGGAGTATCAGTACTGAGTCAATGTGCAGTGTACCAGGTAGTTGAGGTAATAATGAGACTATAAGGAGTACCAGTACTGAGTCAATGTGCAGGGTACCAGGTAGTTGAGGTAATAATGAGACTATAAGGAGTATCAGTACTGAGTCAATGTGCAGGGTACCAGGTAGTTGAGGTAATAATGAGGCTATAAGGAGTACCAGTACTGAGTCAATGTGCAGGGTACCAGGTAGTTGAGGTAATAATGAGACTATAAGGACTACCAGTACTGAGTCAATGTGCAGGGTACCAGGTAGTTGAGGTAATAATGAGACTATAAGGAGTACCAGTACTGAGTCAATGTGCAGGGTACCAGGTAGTTGAGGTAATAATGAGGCTATAAGGAGTACCAGTACTGAGTCAATGTTGTGTTTGTTTAATATTGTTTTAGGACTATGAAAATGGACAAAATGATTAGCCTATTGATTATGAAAACAACAACAATAAATGGGAAAATGGGAGGAGAAATGACTAGAGACAGTGTTGTTTAACTCACTGACCAGGACCCATGAGTTCTTCTTACCTTTGTTCAGTAGAAAAGTCTCCCTCTCTAAACTGTAACGGTTGACTCATAGACCAGTCACTCTTCATGGACACACAGCTGGGAACAGGGGAGGCTGGTCTCTCCTGCTTGATTGGTCTTCAACACAACAGAGACAAACATTACATCTCTCATCTACTCTGAGCTCAGATGGGGAAACATAAGAAGAGTTTCACAAATAGAACTGACTTCTAGACGCTCGTTGCAGCGCGCGAGCAGTGTGTCATTTTTAAAAACGAAATTAATTTAGCGACGCGAACGTTGTAGTCAGTCTGTCAGCCCCGCTAAAAGGCTGGTGTCGTTACTCTGCCTTCTCCGGGGGCATGTTGAGGTAAATTTACTAACCGGGAGGGTTGAATTATGTAATTTATTGGAGGTCTGGAAGACGCACTCTCGAGGTTGTTTACTCACAATATCAGATATTAAGATGATTTCTTATAATGAATGTATACTGAGGTTGAGGTTCTGACTAGTGATTATTTACCCGGGGTTCAATACCTGCTATTGAGGCGCCCTGAAAATAATATTCAAAAGTTTGGTCCTTGGACACAGAGGGTTAAACACTAAAGTTACCGTCCATCTAGTGAAGAGAGGAGAACCGGACAGAGGTAGCCAGCATCCGTCAACGAGGAGAAGCCTCACCGGGATTTAACAGGTGGAAGAAACAACCGGGGAGCCGGTGATGATGTAGTGGTAGCTATGGTAACTAGGATGCTGCTGGTAGAGTAGCTAGCTAGCTTACCGAGCTGTACCGAATAGCTAGGATAACTAGGATGCTGCTGGTAAAGTAGCTAGCTAGCTTACCGAGCTGTACCGAATAGCTTGGCTAGTTAGCAGGTCGTTCGTCTGTCCCTCCTCTCGATGATGAATCCGGTGAAACACAAATTGAAACAAGGATAGAGAGTGAAAAGGATCTGGCTACACTCATACTGTCCCTGACCGTAAAGAAAAAAGCAAATTGAACAATAAACTTCGGTGTCTCAACACTGTAACAAACTCCATCGTTATTCCCCGAGATCACCTCAGTCCACTCTGCGCGTAACCGGCTTGGCGCCACACCGAACGTGGACGCGGACAGTTCTGTACGGGGACGCGGACAGTTCTGTACGCAATATTTAGGACACCTGGTGAGCTGTCCTAAGTAGTTAAGAGTTAACAGCAGGTGTCCTAAGTAGTTAAGAGTTAACAGCAGGTGTCCTAAGTAGTTAAGAGTTAACAGCAGGTGTCCTAAGTAGTTAAGAGTTAACAGCAGGTGTCTTGATAATACTATAGAATAATGCAGTGAGTCAGTGGTTCCTGCTCCACATGTAATTGCATTGTAGTAGTTAAAAGAATGTTTTATATTTCTATATGATCAATCCATTAATAATATAGACCAACATGCAACAGTATGTCTTGTGCTTTTGGCAATGATTTATGTATAATAATTATGTATAACAAGTGATACCATGTATGTCTGTGGCGGCAGGTAGCCTTGTGGTTAGAGTGTAGAGGTGGCAGGTCGCCTTGTGGTTAGAGTGTAGAGATGGCAGGTAGCCTTGTGGTTAGAGTGTAGAGATGGCAGGTAGCCTCCTGGTTAGAGTGTAGAGGTGGCAGGTAGCCTCGTGGTTAGAGTGTAGAGGTGGCAGGTAGCCTCGTGGTTAGAGTGTTGGGCCAGTAACCGAAAGGTTGCTAGATTGAATCCCTGAGCTGACAAGGTAAAAATCTGCCCCTGAACAAGGCAGTTAACCACTGTTCCTAGGCAGACATTGTAAATAACATCTGCTAACCATGTGTATGTGACCAATAACATCTGCTAACCATGTGTATGTGACCAATAACATCTGCTAACCCTGTGTATGTGACCAATAACATCTGCTAACCCTGTGTATGTGACCAATAACATCTGCTAACCATGTGTATGTGACCAATAACATCTGCTAATCATGTGTATGTGACCAATAACATCTGCTAACCATGTGACCAATAACATCTGCTAACCATGTGTATGTAACCAATAACATCTGCTAACCATGTGTATGTGACCAATAACATCTGCTAACCCTGTGTATGTGACCAATAACATCTGCTAACCCTGTGTATGGGACCAATAACATCTGCTAACCATGTGTATGTGACCAATAACATCTGCTAACCATGTGTATGTGACCAATAACATCTGCTAACCCTGTGTATGTGACCAATAACATCTGCTAACCATGTGTATGTAACCAATAACATCTGCTAACCCTGTGTATGTAACCAATAACATCTGCTAACCATGTGTATGTGACCAATAACATCTGCTAATCATGTGTATGTCACCAATTTGATTTATATCTGGGACTACATTTGTTTATGTGTTGGCTTTATGTGTTGTGTTTGTAAACTCCAGCTCAGATGATTGAGCTAAAAACCCTTAAAGTATCTGTCTAGTGTTTACAGGTTTATATGAAATCTGACCTAAAATGTATTAAAATATGAGTGAAATAGTTTTCCTTCTAATAATTGGTAATTAAGTTATTTATTTGTCATTTTTATTTAACCTTTATTTAACCAGGTTGGCCTATTAAGAACAAGTTCTCATTTACAACTGCGGCCTGGCCAAGATAAAGCAAAGCTGTGCGACAAAAACAACAATTTAGAGTTCCATGGATTAGCAAACGGACAGTCGGTAACACAATAGAAAGGGATTAGCAAACGGACAGTGGTAACACAATAGAAAGGGATTAGCAAACGGACAGTCAGTAACACAATAGAAAGGGATTAGCAAACGGACAGTGGTAACACAATAGAAAGGGATTAGCAAACGGACAGTGGTAACACAATAGAAAGGGATTAGCAAACGGACAGTCAGTAACACAATAGAAAGGGATTAGCAAACGGACAGTCGGTAACACAATAGAAAGGGATTAGCAAACGGACAGTCAGTAACACAATAGAAAGGGATTAGCAAACGGACAGTCAGTAACAAAATAGAAAGGGATTAGCAAACGGACAGTCGGTAAACTACAATAGAAAGGGATTAGCAAACGGACTGTCGGTAAACACAATAGAAAGGGATTAGCAAACGGACAGTCGGTAACACAATAGAAAGGGATTAGCAAACGGACAGTCGGTAACACAATAGAAAGGGATTAGCAAACGGACAGTCGGTAACACAATAGAAAGGGATTAGCAAACGGACAGTCGGTAACACAATAGAAAGGGATTAGCAAACGGACAGTCGGTAACACAATAGAAAGGGATTAGCAAACGGACAGTCGGTAACACAATAGAAAGGGATTAGCAAACTGACAGTCGGTAACACAATAGAAAGGGATTAGCAAACGGACAGTCGGTAACACAATAGAAAGGGATTAGCAAAACGGACAGTCGGTAACACAATAGAAAGGATTAGCAAACTGACAGTCGGTAACACAATAGAAAGGGATTAGCAAACGGACAGTAACACAATAGAAAGGGATTAGCAAAACGGACAGTCGGTAACACAATAGAAAGGGATTAGCAAACGGACAGTCAGTAACACAATAGAAAGGGATTAGCAAACGGACAGTCGGTAAATAATAGAAAGGGATTAGCAAACGGACAGTCAGTAACACAATAGAAAGGGATTAGCAAACGGACAGTCGGTAACACAATAGAAAGGGATTAGCAAACGGACAGTCGGTAACACAGTAGAAAGGGATTAGCAAATGGACAGTCGGTAACACAATAGAAAGGGGATTAGCAAACGGACAGTCGGTAACACAATAGAAAGGGATTAGCAAACGGACAGTCGGTAACACAATAGAAAGGGATTAGCAAACGGACAGTCGGTAACACAATAGAAAGGGATTAGCAAACGGACAGTCGGTAACACAATAGAAAGGGATTAGCAAACGGACAGTCGGTAACACAATAGAAAGGGATTAGCAAACGGACAGTCGGTAACACAATAGAAAGGGATTAGCAAACTGACAGTCGGTAACACAATAGAAAGGGATTAGCAAACGGACAGTCGGTAACACAATAGAAAGGGATTAGCAAACGGACAGTCGGTAACACAATAGAAAGGGATTAGCAAACGGACAGTCGGTAAATACAATAGAAAGGGATTAGCAAACGGACAGTAACACAATAGAAAGGGATTAGCAAACGGACAGTCGGTAACACAATAGAAAGGGATTAGCAAACGGACAGTCAGTAACACAATAGAAAGGGATTAGCAAACGGACAGTCAGTAACAATAGAAAGGATTAGCAAACGGACAGTCAGTAACACAATAGAAAGGGATTAGCAAACGGACAGTCGGTAACACAATAGAAAGGATTAGCAAACGGACAGTCGGTAACACAGTAGAAAGGGATTAGCAAATGGACAGTCGGTAACACAATAGAAAGGGATTAGCAAACGGACAGTCAGTAACACAATAGAAAGGGATTAGCAAACGGACAGTCAGTAACACAATAGAAAGGGATTAGCAAACGGACAGTCGGTAACACAATAGAAAGGGATTAGCAAACGGACAGTCGGTAACACAATAGAAAGGGATTAGCAAACTGACAGTAACACAATAGAAAGGGATTAGCAAACGGACAGTCGGTAACACAATAGAAAGGGATTAGCAAACGGACAGTCGGTAACACAATAGAAAGGGATTAGCAAACGGACAGTCGGTAACACAATAGAAAGGGATTAGCAAACAGACAGTCGGTAACACAATAGAAAGGGATTAGCAAACGGACAGTCGGTAACACAATAGAAAGGGATTAGCAAACGGACAGTCGGTAACACAATAGAACAATCTGTGTTCAGTGTGTGCAGATGTAGTACGATTAGGGAATTAAGGCAATAGATAGGCCATAGTGCCATAGTGGTGTTGGCTTTGGGGATGACCAGTGAACTATACCTGCTGGAGCGCGTGCTACAAGTGGGTGTTGCTATGGTGACCAGTGAGCTGAGATAAAGCGTGGCTTTACCTAGCAAAGACTTACAGATAACCTGGAGCCAGTGGGTTTGGCGGCGGAATGTGTAGTGAGGACCAGCCAACAACAGCATACAGGTCTCAGTGGTGGGTAGTGTATGGGGCTTTGGTGACAAAACGGATGGCACTGTGATAGACTGCATCCGATTTGCTGAGTAGAGTGTTGGAGGCTATTTTGTAAATGACAGTCGGTAGGCTAGTCAGTTTTACGAGGGTATGTTTGGCAGCATGAGTGAAGGAGGCTTTGTTGCGAAATAGGAAGCTGATTCTAGATTTAATTTTTGGATTGAGATGCTTAATGTGAGTCTGGAAGGAGAGTTTACAGTCTAACCAGACACCCAGGTATTTGTAGTTGTCCACGTATTCTAAGTCAGAACCGTCCAGAGTAGTGATGCTAGTCGGTTGGGTATCTGTAATTGTCCACGTATTCTAAGTCAGAACCGTCCAGAGTAGTGATGCTAGTCAGGTGGGCGGGTGCAGGCAGCGATCAGTTGAAGAGCATTCAGTTTTACTTGGGTATGAGTTAACAGAATACAACCTTTTAAAAGTTAGATTTTTAAAACCGTGTCTGTTTTGTGCCCTGGGATTTGTAGAACCTGTGTTTAACATTTTGAACACAAACACGCTATTTGTATCAATTATCAGGAGTATTTACTCTGTGATAGAAACCTGGTATATACCAGGAGTATTTACTCTGTGATTAGATACCTGGTATATACCAGTAGTATTTACTCTGTGCTTAGATACCTGGTATATACCAGGAGTATTTACTCTGTGATAGAAACCTGGTATATACCAGGAGTATCTACTCTGTGATTAGATACCTGGTATATACCAGGAGTATTTACTCTGTGATTAGATACCTGGTATATACCAGGAGTATTTACTCTGTGTTTAGATACCTGGTATATACCAGGAGTATTTACTCTGTGTTTAGATACCTGGTATATACCAGGAGTATTTACTCTGTGTTTAGATACCTGGTATATACCAGGAGTATCTACTCTGTGTTTAGATACCTGGTATATACCAGGAGTATTTATTTTTTCAGAAAATTATCTAAATTAGCTTTTATTATTTAAAGAAATTATGAAAAAGATTGGTGTTTTTTTCCACTATCTAATCACGGCATGGGGTTGTTCAATGACAGACATGCATTTGTTTAAAATCTATCACTTGATGGTTTCCTTTCAAAAAGAAAAAATAATCATGTTTTTTTCTTAAGTGCTACATATCTGTCTCACTCTCAGAGGAATCAGTAGTACTGCTAGGTTTTATACAGTAATAATATATATCTGCCTCACTCTCAGAGAAATCAGTAGTACTGCTAGGTTTTATACAGTAATAATATATATCTGCCTCACTCTCAGAGAAATCAGTAGTACTGCTAGGTTTTATACAGTAATAATATATATCTGCCCCACTCTCAGAGAAATCAGTAGTACTAATAGGTTTTACACAGTAATAATATATATCTGCCTCACTCTCAGAGAAATCAGTAGTACTGCTAGGTTTTATACAGTAATAATATATATCTGCCCCACTCTCAGAGAAATCAGTAGTACTAATAGGTTTTACACAGTAATAATATATATCTGCCTCACTCTCAGAGAAATCAGTAGTACTGCTAGGTTTTATACAGTAATAATATATATCTGCCCCACTCTCAGAGAAATCAGTAGTACTGCTAGGTTTTACACAGTAATACTATATATCTGCCTCACTCTCAGAGAAATCAGTAGTACTGCTAGGTTTTACACAGTAATAATATATATCATATATATCAGTCATACAGTCAAATGTAACAAATAACTGCATTTTTTATAAAGAACTGTACAAATGATACACGTGTGCCTCAGACCACTAGAACAGCTGAGTAATCTAACACCTGCCTCAGACCACTAGAACAGCTGAGTAATCTAACACCTGCCTCAGACCACTAGAACAGCTGAGTAATCTAACACCTGCCTCAGACCACTAGAACAGCTGAGTAATCTAACACCTGCCTTAGACCACTAGAACAGCTGAGTAATCTCACACCTGCCTCAGACCACTAGAACAGATGAGTAATCTAACACCTGCCTCAGACCACTAGAACAGCTGAGTAATCTAACACCTTAGACCACTAGAACAGCTGAGTAATCTAACAACTGTCTCAGACCACTAGAACAGCTGAGTAATCTAACACCTGCCTCAGACCACTAGAACAGATGAGTAATCTACCACCTGCCTCAGACCACTAGAACAGATGAGTAATCTAACACCTTCCTCAGACCACTAGAACAGCTGAGTAATCTAACACCTGCCTCAGACCACTAGAACAGATGAGTAATCTAACACCTGCCTCAGACCACTAGAACAGCTGAGTAATCTAACACCTGCCTCAGACCACTAGAACAGATGAGTAATCTAACACCTGCCTCAGACCACTAGAACAGCTGAGTAATCTAACACCTGCCTCAGACCACTAGAACAGCTGAGTAATCTAACACCTGTCTCAGACCACTAGAACAGCTGAGTAATCTAACACCTGCCTCAGACCACTAGAACAACTGAGTAATCTAACACCTGCCTCAGACCACTAGAACAGCTGAGTAATCTAACACCTTAGACCACTAGAACAGCTGAGTAATCTAACAACTGTCTCAGACCACTAGAACAGCTGAGTAATCTAACACCTGCCTCAGACCACTAGAACAGATGAGTAATCTACCACCTGCCTCAGACCACTAGAACAGATGAGTAATCTAACACCTTCCTCAGACCACTAGAACAGCTGAGTAATCTAACACCTGCCTCAGACCACTAGAACAGATGAGTAATCTAACACCTGCCTCAGACCACTAGAACAGCTGAGTAATCTAACACCTGCCTCAGACCACTAGAACAGATGAGTAATCTAACACCTGCCTCAGACCACTAGAACAGCTGAGTAATCTAACACCTGTCTCAGACCACTAGAACAGCTGAGTAATCTAACACCTGCCTCAGACCACTAGAACAACTGAGTAATCTAACACCTGCCTCAGACCACTAGAACAGCTGAGTAATCTAACACCTGCCTCAGACCACTAGAACAGCTGAGTGATCTAACACCTGCCTCAGACCACTAGAACAGCTGAGTAAACTAACACCTGCCTCAGACCACTAGAACAGCTGAGTAAACTAACACCTGCCTCAGACCACTAGAACAGCTGAGTAAACTAACACCTGCCTCAGACCACTAGAACAGCTGAGTAAACTAACACCTGCCTCAGACCACTAGAACAGCTGAGTAAACTAACACCTGTCTCAGACCACTAGAACAGCTGAGTAAACTAACACCTGCCTCAGACCACTAGAACAGATGAGTAATCTAACACCTGCCTCAGACCACTAGAACAGCTGAGTAAACTAACACCTGCCTCAGACCACTAGAACAGCTGAGTAATCTAACACCTGCCTCAGACCACTAGAACAGCTGAGTAATCTAACACCTGCCTCAGACCACTAGAACAGCTGAGTAATCTAACACCTGCCTCAGACCACTAGAACAGCTGAGTAAACTAACACCTGCCTCAGACCACTAGAACAGCTGAGTAATCTAACACCTGCCTCAGACCACTAGAACAGCTGAGTAAACTAACACCTGTCTCAGACCACTAGAACAGCTGAGTAAACTAACACCTTAGACCACTAGAACAGCTGAGTAAACTAACACCTGTCTCAGACCACTAGAACAGCTGAGTAAACTAACACCTGCCTCAGACCACTAGAACAGCTGAGTAAACTAACACCTGCCTCAGACCACTAGAACAGCTGAGTAAACTAACACCTGCTTCAGACCACTAGAACAGCTGAGTAATCTACCACCTGCCTCAGACCACTAGAACAGCTGAGTAAACTAACACCTGCCTCAGACCACTAGAACAGATGAGTAATCTAACACCACTCGTAGATCATCTGAGTGAGTCGTTAGATTATTTTTTGCCCTTCCGCATGACTTTATACACAGAAGATCTCTGCTAAACATAGAATCACATGGTTTATCCGTCTCTCTGTGACACCGATAAATTCAGAACAAAGTTGACAATGTCTTTACAATTGATTCAAACAAGGGACTTCTACAAATTTGCTTCAAATGAAAACCGAGATGACTGCATTAAACCATGAACTGGCTTTAGGCCTATTTCAATCATATTGTTCAATATATTGAGTTCTATTTTGCTACTTGTAGGCTACTCTGTAATTTGTCTCAATATATTTAATGATGTGTAACATGAACACAATGATGTGCCAAATCTGGGATTTAGTGCATTTTAATTGGGTAAGCATTAGACTAAACCTCCTCAATACTTGAAGCCATAGGTGATAATAGAAGCTGATCTGTGGTCAGTATTGTGACATAATTATAATGTTAAGCAAAGATTTGAATGGAGAAAACTGATCTGAGAGCAGCGTTCCCTTTCTTCCCGTCCTATCAGTATTGATAAATGCTCCGCCAGACCTGATACCTTGTTGTGCTGCTGATCCTGTTTGTACTGGTCTGACTGAGGATGTGGAACCTGTTCACCAGACGTGATACATTGTACCTTGTAAAAAAAAACAAAGGAAATAGTAAGACAAAACAACAATAATGAGACTATAAGGAGTCAATGTGCAGGGTACCAGGTAGTTGAGGTAATAATGAGACTATAAGGAGTACCAGTACTGAGTCAATGTGCAGGGTACCAGGTAGTTGAGGTAATAATGAGACTATAAGGAGAACCAGTACTGAGTCAATGTGCAGGGTACCAGGTAGTTGAGGTAATAATGAGACTATAAGGAGTACCAGTACTGAGTCAATTTGCAGGGTACCAGGTAGTTGAGGTAATAATGAGACTATAAGGAGTACCAGTACTGAGTCAATGTGCAGGGTACCAGGTAGTTGAGGTAATAATGAGACTATAAGGAGTACCAGTACTGAGTCAATGTGCAGGGTACCAGGTAGTTGAGATAATAATGAGACTATAAGGAGAACCAGTACTGAGTCAATGTGCAGGGTACCATTTAGTTGAGGTAATAATGAGACTATAAGGAGTACCAGTACTGAGTCAATGTGCAGGGTACCAGGTAGTTGAGGTAATAATGAGGCTATAAGGAGAACCAGTACTGAGTCAATGTGCAGGGTACCAGGTAGTTGAGGTAATAATGAGGCTATAAGGAGAACCAGTACTGAGTCAATGTGCAGGGTACCAGGTAGTTGAGGTAATAATGAGACTATAAGGAGTACCAGTACTGAGTCAATGTGCAGGGTACCAGGTAGTTGAGGTAATAATGAGACTATAAGGAGTACCAGTACTGAGTCAATGTGCAGGGTACCAGGAAGTTGAGGTAATAATGAGGCTATAAGGAGAACCAGTACTGAGTCAATGTGCAGGGTACCAGGTAGTTGAGGTAATAATGAGGCTATAAGGAGAACCAGTACTGAGTCAATGTGCAGGGTACCAGGTAGTTGAGGTAATAATGAGGCTATAAGGAGTACCAGTACTGAGTCAATGTGCAGGGTACCAGGTAGTTGAGGTAATAATGAGACTATAAGGAGAACCAGTACTGAGTCAATATGCAGGGTACCAGGTAGTTGAGGTAATAATGAGGCTATAAGGAGTACCAGTACTGAGTCAATGTGCAGGGTACCAGGTAGTTGAGGTAATAATGAGACTATAAGGAGTACCAGTACTGAGTCAATGTGCAGGGTACCAGGTAGTTTAGGTAATTGAGGTAATAGCCACATGTAGGTAGGGGTATAAGTGACTAGGCAATAGGGATAGAGATTACATCTCCTCATCCAGGGAGTTCAGACACACACACACACACACACACACAGGGAGGGAATGTTGTGTTTGTTTAATATTGTTTTAGGACTATGAAAATGGACAAAATGATTAGCCTATGGATTATGAAAACAACAACAATAAATGGGAAAATGGGAGGAGAAATTACTAGAGACAGTGTTGTTTAACTCACTGACCAGGACCCATGAGTTCTTCTTACCTTTGTTCAGTAGAAAAGTCTCCCTTTCTAAACTCTATAGGTTCCATCATAGACTGGTCACTCTTCATGGACACACAGCTGGGAACAGGGGAGGCTGGTCTCTCCTGCTTGATTGGACTTCAACACAACAGAGACAAACATTACATCTCTCATCTACTAAATGTATGGTGTTTTTGGTTTATGTCAGTTTCAATGTTTGTTACACTATAAATGGTTATTTAATGGTAAAATGAACTAGAAGTAAAATGAACTAGAAAATGTTATATTTTGCAATTCTGAGTAATTACTAGTTTAGTAAGGAATTAAACATTATTCAGTACTACTGCAGTTGCTACATAATTCCAATAGATGGCAGCAGAAGACCACAAATGACATTTCAGAAGATCAGTTTAGTTTTCTCCCTGGATACACCACCAGTCCCCCTCACAGGAAAACTCCTGTGTGCTTCTTCCTGTCACAGGAAATGTTCCCTCCACTAGTACATTCATTGTCAATTCATCAACCAGCATCGACCCGCTGTAAGGAATTGCTATTTCGTATGCAGGTGACTAACTTACTGCTAATTACATGGCTACAACTCACAGTAAAGCCTGTGGGGTCCCCTACAGGATAGCTCCCACATTACACACATAATCTCCCTTTTAAACAAACACTGTGTGCCCGAAGAAGATTCTACGATGACGGACAGACAACTGAGCCAATGGCAGAAGACTACAACCAGCTGAACCAATCCGGAGATCCGATCTTCCTAGGGTCAACCTACTTTCTGTGACGTATATAAGAGCTGTGCTGACTGTTTACGCTCTCTGCCTGCTGTTCCAACACGAACTAACGGAAGAGCCGTAATTACGTTGTACTACATATTTTCACACTGAATAAACTGTTTACTTGTCATAAAATTTACCACTTAGTCTGAATCGATCCTTGACCGGCTCACCCATCTACACATTTAATTTCTAACAGAACTTGGTAGCAGAGGATGGTTAACTAACGGTCCAGTCGAAGTGAGCAGATTGGGTGTGAGAGAGTGGGTGAGCGCGTGGAAAGGACGATTCAAGGAGGACGAGTGATGATTTTCGCTGGGTGGACAACAATTCTGCTCAACTCGGGAAACTGATCTAAAGGTGCACCATAAATAAGGTAAGCAAAACCTGTTAAATCAAACTTTGCATATTGTCGTATAGTCTGCCTAAATTTTGATCAGTATTTCCGAGTAAGTATGAATTCTTGTGTAAATTTATACATTTGCTGACGAGTCGAAAAGAACAGTGTAGTGAAGATATGTAGGTACGAGCCAGCGACGGCTGGTGTGATATAAATCATTGATGAGATATCAGTAAGGGGATAGCTGATTACTATTCATTAAATCTGGCGCCGAGGGGATAGATTGTGTAATTTTGTCCCGTGACCCGGTCAGCGCAGTCTGATAGCTTTCAATGATGAGAGATCACTTAAAGGCCTAAAAAGTTCCAATAGGGATCGGACATATATTAAATTCAGTTCCGATAGGGGTTGGACATGTGTGTATTAATTCTGATAGGGGTTAGTGTGATATAAATCAGGAATAGAGATCGGTAAGGGGATAGTTAATTACTATTCATTAAATCTGGCACCGAGGGGGGAAAGTGTCATTTTCTCCTGCGACCCGGCACGGCACAGTCCGATAGAAATTCACTGATAAGGATCGGCTTTCAGGGGTCAGAGAGATAACGTGTATTAATTTTGATATTGTTAATTCGATAGGGGTCAGTAGGGATTAGAGTTGGATTCTAGAGTTGAATTCTATCCAGTAAATCCGCTTAGTTCGGTCTGATAGGGGTCGATTAATAAGAAATCAGAGATATAACCTGTAATTGTGTGTTTTGTCTTGTTTTGTCTATTTGTAACTGTTTAAATGAAAATGAAAGGTGGTTGTAATTGTTTCCATTAAGATTGTTGGTGGTCACATAGAGAGAGAGAGATAGAATCATATAATAAGGATTATTGGATAAATCCGAAACTTCTATATTGTATGTATCAATGACTTCTGTGTTGGATGTATAATCAGGAATGAAATGACTGATGTATAATTGAAATAATATCTGAACATAATATTTGAAAGTTGAGACTAATTAGTCGAATAGATCCCTTGGTTGTGCGCTCCACAAATCCCATACCGACTCATGCGTTTTTCTCGAACTAAAACATACAAAGGAGAAGCTCAGAGATAAGACAGAGCACGTGTAGCAGTGTCTCTTCAGTATATCGTGGGTATTAATCAACGTCGGGCGAAGTATATGCTAACTATATTCAGATAGAAGGAGAGGATTACGATTAAAACTACGATTAAATTCCGATTGAATTAAATTTAATTACGACTAAAGCAAATTCACAATGGCGACCCCCAATACTCCAAAACTGAGGTTTAATGAGTTTTTAGAACAAAAAATAGAATATAGATCAGGGGGAAAGGGACAATGGAAGCACATGAAGAAAGTTTGGGAGGGTTTAAAGCTAAAATGGACACAGGAAGGTCATTTAGGAGGAGGACCGCCATCCGCAGTTCAGCTGAAAACAATGGAATGTGGGTTAAAAGAGACGTTGCAGGAAGCTAGAGAGAAAGAGACAGAAAAGAACAAAATTCAAGTATTTAAGAAAGAAGGGTCAGATACGAAGGGAGCGAGATTAATGAGAATCCTAATTGAGGGAAAACTTTGGGCGTTTAAATTAGTGCTATTTTCTGTTGTTCAGATGCCGGAGTAACAAATACAGATAACTGTAAATTGGGTCTATTTGCGGAGAATCTCAGTTCCATAGCATTGGTGGTTCAGTGGTGGAGTTCTCGCCTGACACGTGGGAGGCCGGGGTTCGGTTCCCAGCTGAGGTGTAAAGAATAGTTATATATGTCTGAGTCTTTGGTTGTAATTGAACTGGTTGTTTTGCAGAGAAAGTTATAGTCACTAGTATTGGTATAAGATATAAACTGAACGTTTTAAATAGTTTGTTTGGTTCAAATTGAAAGACTAATTCATTCAACTTAATATAAGAACGGAGATTTTGATGCAAGGCGATGTCTGTTCACTAAATGATTTGTTGGGAATAATACATTGGGAAAAGAGTCGTAATTAAAATGCTAATTCAAAGACGAGACAGTAACTTAAATCAAATTAATTCTGAATAATAACGAGGGAACAATTACGATAGATTTGTGTCCATCGAAATGTTTTTATAAGATTAGCGAATTGAGAGATGTTGATTGATGTTGTAAACTCTAAATCAGGATTCAACAGATGTGATAAATTAGGTTTGGTTTATCGAACCCGAAATACTGTTGCAGAAAGCCAACCATTATTTACAATGAGTTGAAAATCGTTGTGAAATGAGTCAAGATTGAGCGCTTGTTGATGACATCACTAGCGAGGTTTCCGTCGCCACGGAAATGATGTCTTGACTGGGGGTGACAGAGAAAATGGTTAGTGTCCTTTAAAAGGAGTATGTAAATCGTCAGGAAAGATGCTAAAAACTAGCAGCTGATTCGCTGGGTGGGTATCATTGATTTGTGGCGTTTATTTGGACTGTAATTGGGCCGTGAGAGAGAGGGATTGGATGTCTGAGTCATAAAACATCGTGATGGTGGATTCTGATGGTTGTTGATTCTTGGTTTGATCGTTTGAATAGCACCAGTGAATTTGAGCACTGTTTCCATTATGTGGAACGGTGTCAGGGTATTAATGGTGAAAAGCAACCTCTATGGTAAAACATTGTACATGTTTCGGTAAACTAGCGAGGTTGAATTTGGTTATTTGAACATTTCCCTTGATACGTAGACATACGTAACAGGGGCAAGTTGTTTTTCCTTGAGGAACACGCAGATGGTGTTTTGTTTTATTGAGATGTAAATGTGAGTTGAAGGAGCCAAGGGAAAATACGATATTTTTATTAAATATCAGGGATTATAATCTTGGGGAGAATGAGGCCATAAATGACCAAATTGGAAAGGCCTGGAAGTTTTGATTAATCATTAAGGTTTGCAAATAAATACACATAAAACATTTGTTAGGACTATTTGTTTTGGTGCAAAGGTATTTTAAAGAGACACGCTCAAATATGGAACTTTATGAGTTTTTATTTTATGAGTTTTAAATTACACAAGTGAATTTGGATTTTAAGGATAAAGGGTTCTTTAATATGTCTAGTGTAGTATAGAACTTGACTATAAAAGGGTGGGTTGACTCATGGACCTTATCATGACTGTCTTCTAAGGTCTGATCAGCCTTAGGGGAGAGTCATTGGTATAATGAATGTGGTCATATAGAGTTACTAGTTTTAAGGTAAATTCATTATAAAGGAGTTTAGGGTAGGAGGTTAGGATAGGATATATATTAAGCCAATAGGGCAGGGAATTACATGGAAAATAAGTTTCAGTTCTTAGGGGTGATAAATCACTGTAGACAAGGAATTCTGCACTCTGCAACATATATTAAATTCATGTTATTGTCAGATAGAATACTGAGAGTCCTTGAAGGAAGGATTTTGATATGATAAGCATTTGTTTTGAATTTTTTTTTTTTTACCATTAGGGGTTTAAAAAAAAAAAAAAAAAAAATAGTATTAAATTTAACAGGTATATAGGACATCTGTGATGATTTAGGATTATTGTTAGGTTGATAAAGGAAATGTAAGGACTTTAGAGATTGACACTCATAGACATGATTTTGGATAAAGTCAAACAGTTAGAAGCTTAGTGGTATTTGAGAAATATGAGAGAAAAGGTTTAAATTGGTAAATATATATTTAAGAGAATATATAAGTAGCGCAGATAGTTCTTAAGTAGATAAGAAACTTGACAGGGAATTGGTACTGGATTGACGCCCAAGGGAGAATTGGACATGTGGAAAACTAAAAGGGGCTCCTTCATGATGTCAGACATAAGGATAATATACTAATCTTACCTAAGTCAGTATTTAGAGTAGGTAAGGTTGATACCTGGGCAGAGTCAGGTATCAAAAGGGGGATGGGTAAATTGTGGTCTAGGATAGGATGGGGCTTATTGGATAGGAAACAAAAAAAAAAAAATGTAAGCTAACAATTGGGAATAGAAGTTAAAGATATAATCAGATAAAACATATGAGAAATTGTTTGTTAACCAAGCCTGTATGTCCAGGATTGTATGCATTACAGGTGAACTACAGGTGAAGTCACTCAATCCAGTCCCAGAGGCTTGGGGACCATAGAAGACCCCTGGTGACAGCTAGCTGAAAGAGCTACCCAGATTCATATCGCACGGCGGAAGGGTAAGACATTTTTTCACTGTCGGACAATAAACAGAGTTCGGGAGAAGAACTGGAATTAACAGAATTCCGGGGGCCAACTCTCGAATGAAGTAACCCTACCTGTCCTATCACCCCTGTTTTTGTTCATAGAAGTGAAGATGTGTCTGGCTCTGGCTAAGTGATGTGTATTTTGTTCCAAAATAAGCATAAGAATCCCTAGATCTGGGTAGACAAGAAGTTAGAGTAGAGATTACATGATAACCGACTTCGGACAGTTCTAGGATTGGAGAAGAGGGTATCCTTATAGCATGGAGGATCCCACAAGGGTGGATAGGTTTTCCATGATATGGGGAAACCTGGGAGCAATGTTGAACTTTGTAAAGGTGATGAAATCCTACTAACCATCAAAACTATTAAGCTCTCTGATGCAGGCACTCACACCCTCGGACTACAAAGGACGAGGACAGACATGATGGGTGTGTTTTCTATCAAGGTACTGCCAAGACCAGAGGTAACCGGACACACTCCTCTACCACCACTGTGTTAAAAATACCATTCAGGTAATTAATGTTAGAGACTATTCGGCTATTGATCAATTAGAAACTGAGACTGGTTTTGATAGTAGGGACAATTTGTGGCTGTCTTATATGAGGTACACAGCTAAAACCCTGAGAGGAAAGGACTGTATTATTTGAAGTTATGCTAGACCTGTTCTGGCTACACCCATTTGCTGTAGGAGAAGGAGAGGGGTGGTTGTGTATTTTGAGAAGTTTTTACCAGGTTAAGCCCAATTCAACCCTCTGTTCCTCTTTGAGCCTTGTGTTTCCTGCAGTACCTCCTCATCGGGCCTCTTGGGGTGTTGAGGCATATGGGGGCAATTACGAGTGCATCACGGGTACAGGTAATGGCATTGATTATGGGAGATTGCCTGAAGCTGATTGCAGGAGTAACATAACCATTAATTCCACTTGGCCAGTTACAGGCCTAAACCAAACTAGTGGTCTGGCTGATGTATGTTGGATGAGTGGAGCCAAAAGAGGGCTGAGACCCATTCTTAGAGGAGAATGGCAAGGTACGTGTGGTCTGACCAGTTTGATAATTCCACTGACCATTGTTGATGTTGTTGCTGAACAGCTGCTGAGTTCTGTAACCAGGGGACCTGAAAACATTCCATCCCATGGGAGACAAATGTAGTAGTGCTCCATGGACAGAGGATGTAGTTGACATACACACTAACCTGTTGGGAGTGCCAGTGGGGATTCCTCATGAGTTTCAGGCCTTGGGTAGGAATGATGGACTCTGGCACTTACTACCTACTATGGGTCCAGCCATGGTGGATGCTAGACAGACTGCATGGATTAATTATATCTACTATAGTCAACAGCGTTTTGTGAATTACTCCCGTGATGCACTCACTAGTATGTCTGAACAGCTTGAGGCCACATTTGGGGTTTCCAGACAGAATAGACTTGCCTTGAATATGCTTCTTGCCAGTCAGGGGGACGTCTGCAAGATGTTCGGTAAACAATGTTGCACGTATATTCCTAATACCAGTCCAGATGATAGTTTTTAAACTTCACAATCTAAGGCGGGCTTGATGCACTGTCTGCTAAGATGAGGTCCACGGGGGGGGGGTGGAGGAGTCTGTTCTCTTGGCCTGGTTTGGTAAGTACACTGGTATGATGGTTACTGGATTTCTGACCCTAATTCTTGTATTATTTGTTATTGATGTGATGTGCTGCTCGCATCATACTGTGTTTTGACAAGTCTGTTACAGATGTGGTGAGGGCTTCAGGCATGATGCCTTTGCTTGATGCTCCAGTTGGCGATGCCGATACGGAAGCATGCTTTCAGGGGAGGATGGGACTGACTCATGATGACACATGGTTTGGAGTCCCTGGGTGGCAAGGAGCCCACCTGGTACAGGATAGAAGTAGCTGAGAGGACCAGATGGTTTCTAATAATTCTTTACTCTGTTTTCCATGACCAAAGTTTTATCCTACATCTTACATGTCAATAGCAATAAAGTTTTATCCTGTTTTTGATAAGTGACACCCTTGGGGGGAACAAGGGCATACAACAAAGGCATATATAACTTGTTATTAGTAATAAACTTTTTATTATTTTCATGAAATGCTATGACTGCTGAAATAAAGGATAATTGAGTGACACCCTAGCTGGTGTCAAAAGGGGGACCTAAATTTCACACTATTTTCTTTTGTTCTGTTTTTGAATGAGCTGTTCTCTTTTGACATGAAGGTAGTTTACACTTTGTAACTGTTATATGATTCATTGCTGAGTTTTTGTTCACACCCTTGGGGTTATTTTACATTATAGCCATTACCATATATATGATTGAATATTATCTGCTGTTGCCTTGTGTGGATGTATGTATGTGTTATGCTACCTAGCTGATTTGAAACATTCTTAAAAGTATCAGGGCCATGGAACTTTCTCATGCTGAAAAAATACAGAAGGGAGGGCACATTCAGAGCGTGGGGTTGCGAGAACAAGCGGTCTTTTTGGTTAGATAACAGGAGCCAGGTGCGAGATAACGGTATGGAGCATGAGACCCATCTTTCAGTTTTTGCAGCAATTTTAGGAGGGGGATCCAGTTGCTTTTATTGATTAAGCTTCTCCATTGTATGTTGTGTCCCATCTGGGATGGGGAGAGGGGGAAATTATTTTTCTTTGTGGGCCATTTCCGGATAGACATACCTAGTTTAGGATATTTTTCCTTTTTGGATTATGTCTTCGTTTTTGCTTGGAGTAATGTATCTGGACTATATCACATCTCTTAGGAGATGTGAAGAGAGGGTATCAGAAACTTTTTCCTGCTGGAAAAAGCTGGCTAATGTGGACAATAATTTTTACTTTTATTTTGAGCTGTTCTCCGCTCTGTTAAATGAGGGTTGTAAGTTCCTAGGTGGCTGGTAGCCAACTTAGTACATAGTGGGATTGAATGGAGAACATGATGGTAATACATAAATATCTATTTCTGTTTAATACCGTGCCTTATTTCATAGTCCTTTTGGGAGAAGTTTCTCTTTGTGTCTGGATCCAGTTAGGTTGTGTCACGTCTCTGGTGAGACGTGAAGAGAGGGTTTTGTAAGGAATTGCTATTTCGTATGCAGGTGACTAACTTACTGCTAATTACATGGCTACAACTCACAGTAAAGCCTGTGGGGTCCCCTACAGGATAGCTCCCACATTACACACATAATCTCCCTTTTAAACAAACACTGTGTGCCCGAAGAAGATTCTACGATGACGGACAGACAACTGAGCCAATGGCAGAAGACTACAACCAGCTGAACCAATCCGGAGATCCGATCTTCCTAGGGTCAACCTACTTTCTGTGACGTATATAAGAGCTGTGCTGACTGTTTACGCTCTCTGCCTGCTGTTCCAACACGAACTAACGGAAGAGCCGTATTTACGTGTACCAGATATTCTCCCTCTGAAATAAACTGTCGCTTGTCGTACAATTTTAACACCTGGTCTGAATCCATCCTTAACCGGCTCACCCTTCTAATATCCTTTTATCAACACTAGTGATTATTTACCCGGGGTTCAATACCTGCTATTGAGGCGTCCTGAAAATAATATTCAAAAGTTCGGTCCTTGGACACAGAGGTTTAAACACTAAAGTTACCGTCCATCTAGTGAAGAGAGGAGAACCGGACAGAGGTAGCCAGCATCCGTCAACGAGAGAGGGAGAAGCCTCACCGGGATTTAACAGGTGGAAGAAACAACCGGGGAGCTCCATCGGTCCACAAGAAATGCAGACAGCCGGTGATGATGTAGTGGTAGCTATGGTAACTAGGATGCTGCTGGTAGAGTAGCTAGCTAACTTACCGAGCTGTACCGACTAGCTAGGATAACTAGGATGCTGCTGGTTAGTTAGCAGGTCGTTCGTCTGTCCCTCGTCTCGATGATGAATCCGGTGAAACACAAATTGAAACAAGGATAGAGAGTGAAAAGGATCTGGCTACACTCATACTGTCCCTGACCGTAAAGAAAAAAGCAAATTGAACAATAAACTTCGGTGTCTCAACACTGTAACAAACTCCGTCGTTATTCCCCAAGATCACCTCAGTCCACTCTGCGCGTAACCGGACAATATCCTTGGCGCCACACCGAACGTGGACGCGGACAGTTCTGTACGGGGACGCGGACGGTTCTGTACGGGGACGCGGACGGTTCTGTACGGGGACGCGGACAGTTCCAGAACGCGGACATGAGCAGTGCAACACAATCAACTAAACCCAGTCTTTACAGTGGGTTACATTAGTAATATTCATTATTTATTATTATGTAAAACAAACATTCTGTGTTTTTTTATAACAATATGTTGAGATCTGGGTCCATATCGCCAAAGTGTCTCAGAGGAGAAAATTGGTCGTATAAGTGCTGAGAATAAAGACATTTTACACTTATGGGTATAAATTAAAGCTATTTATGAAGTCTCTAGTCCCACCTAGTTGGCAGATATTTAGGACACCTGGTGAGCTGTCCTAAGTAGTTAAGAGTTAACAGCAGGTGTCCTAAGTAGTTAAGAGTTAACAGCAGGTGTCCTAAGTAGTTAAGAGTTAACAGCAGGTGTCCTAAGTAGTTAAGAGTTAACAGCAGGTGTCTTGATAATACTATAGAATAATGCAGTCAGTGGTTCCTGAGCCACACGTGTAATTGCTTTGAGTAGTTAGAAAATAATGTTTTGATATTTGATATGATTAATACATTAATAATATATGTCTTGTGCTTTTGGCAATAATTTATGTAAAATAATTATGAATAACAAGTGATACCATGTGTGTTTCTAAAGCATTTTGTCTTCATTTTGGCAGATTAACTCTTATAACGCTTATTCCCCAAGATTAACTCAGGTTCTCACCCAGTGGCTAAGGAGTTGGACCTGTGGCCTAAAGGTGGCTGGTTCGAATCCAGGTGGAAAATGTGCTATTTGCTAACTGCTGGGTTGCAAGATGTAATTTATTGTCGGGCTGGAAGTCGCACTCTGTCTTTTCTATTCCGAGGTTGTTTACTCACAATATCAGATATTAAGATGATGTTTATAATGAATGTATACTAAGGTTGAGGTTTTGACTAGTGATTATTTACCCGGGGTTCAATACCTGCTATAGTCACTTTTTTTCTCCACCAAAAGCAACACAGGGTATATAGCTAACTAAAGTCATGAGACCATTTTAGAAAATAATGGGACATATAGGCTGTGGTTGCTGCTATTTTATGTCCATCATATTGCTGCTTGTAGCCTATAACTGATGCTTCATGGTCCATCATATTGCTGCTTGTAGACTATAACTGATGCTTTGTGGTCATATGCTCCCATCTATTGGAAATTTTGCAATTAAAAGTTATTAATTCAAATACAGACATTGGTGGGGCTGCTGAGAAATAAAGTGTATTTTTCTGGTTAATTTCTTAGATCTCTAACCTGCCCCACCTTTCACACGCCAATTGCTAGACTTTCACATAGAGGTTTCCAGGTCATCCAGTTCAAACCACATTTGAAAAATAAAACACGTGATTTGTTGATCAAGTGTTCTGCCTTGAAATAATAAATATAATAAAATAACAAAACAAAAACAGCAAAATGCTGAGACAGGTTTCGATTAACAAAATAATCAGTGCTATTTGGTACTATAATGGTATGTACTAACATAATATTATTACTAAAACAGTTTCTAAAATAATTTGGGTTAAAGTTAATGCTAAAATAGGTAATACGTAGGGTTAGATGCTGATGTAAAAAGGGCTTTATAAATACATTTGATTGATTGTTAGGTTTAGGGATTTTAAGGCAAAAAACAGTATGGGTTTATAGCTCTCTTGCTCCTCTCTGTGGCCTTCTGTAGGTACTACATAACTCATTCACGACACCTGCTAGGCTCATAATCTGAGGTAGCAACTGCATCAGATCTACAAATCAATGAGCTATACCTGTCCGTTTGTTTTCTAACTCAGTGAAACTGCGCAGCTTTCACTCAATCCGATGCCGGCGAACGAACATTTCGATGCATTTCAAATTACCCAGCAGCCATTTAGAAACAACAAGTCATCAAAAAAAGTGTTGTTTCTTAATTTAAAAAATGTCTTCTGGCTGTTTAAATCGGCCACATCTTGAAAAAGAGGACAGGGACATAGGTTTTGTTTAGGTTGTATACCTTTTTCTGAAAACAAATATGGTTAACCATGACCAGAAAAGGTTTAAGGTTTAGCACCTCGTATAAAGGGTTATATTTATATTATTGTACTGTATAGTCAGATACTTCCTAATCTCCTATAAAGGTTAATATATATATATTATAGTTTGTGTCGGGGTGCTGTGGGTCAGGTCAGTCTGTTATATCTGGAGTATTTCTCCTTTCTTATCTGGTGTCCTGTGTGAATTTAAGTATATCTCTAATTTTCTCTCTCTGAGGACCTGAGCCCTAGGACCATGCCTCAGGTCTACCTGGCCTGATGACTCCTTGCTGTCCCCAGTCCACCTGGCCATGCTGCAGCTTCAGTTTCAAACGTTCTGCCTGTGGCTACGGAACCCTGACCTGTTCACCGGACATGCTACCTGTCCCAGACCTGCTGTTTTCAACTCTCTAGAGACAGCAGTAGATATACTCTGAATGATCAGCTTTGAAAAGCCAACTGACATTTAGTCCTGAGGTGCTGACCTGTTGCACCTTCTACAACCACTGTGATTATTATTATTTGACCCTGTTCGTCATCTATGAACATTTGAACATCTTGGCCATGTTCTGTTATAATCTCCACCCGGCACAGCCAGAAGAGGACTGGCCACCCCACATAGCCTGGTTCCTCTCTACGTTTCTTCCTAGGTTTTGGCCTTTCTAGGGAGTTTTTCCTAGCCACCGTGCTTCTACACCTGCATTGCTTGCTGTTAGGGGTTTTAGGCTGGGTTTCTGTACAGCACTTTGAGATATCAGCTGATGTACGAAGGGCTTTATAAATACATTTGATTGAATTTGAATTGATGTGGATGAAGTCTTATGCCAGACCCACAAAGAAGGTGAGAAGTTAAAACAATTAGGTTTTTTCTTCTTCTACTGAGCTTTTGTTGTTAGTTGGAACATTTAGAGAAACTAAGAAGTATTTTCCCCTTATTTGTATTGATAGTGTGTTATGTTCAGAATACACAGCGATACTTTACACATCTGGATACCTGTGTGTTATGTTCAGAATACACAGCCATACTTTACACATCCGGATACCTGTGTGTTATGTTCAGAATACACAGCGATACTTTACACATCAGGATACCTGTGTGTTATGTTCAGAATACACAGCCTTTACACATCTGGATACCTGTGTGTTATGTTCAGAATACACAGCCATACTTTACACATGTGGATACCTGTGTGTTATGTTCAGAATACACAGCCTTTACACATCCGGATACCTGTGTGTTATGTTCAGAATACACAGCCTTTACACATCCGGATACCTGTGTGTTATGTTCAGAATACACAGCCATACTTTACACATCAGGATACCTGTGTGTTATGTTCAGAATACACAGCCATACTTTACACATCAGGATACCTGTGTGTATGTGTGTTTACGACATGTATGACAAAACTTTATGCAATCTGCTATGCCCTGCACACCGGAAAAGCAAAAGTCTCAAGTGGTTTTCATTTATACTGTCAGTGCGTAGTTGGTGCTTTGTGTTCTTATTCAAATGATGGTTTGTGTTGCAGCAACAACAAAACATGTTTTAAGTGTTTAAAGAGTTTTACAAGAATTGTTTATTTTGTGTTGTGGTTAGGTTAGGTTAGGTTGTGGTTAGGTTGTGGTTAGGTTAGGTTGTGGTTAGGTTGTGGTTAGGTTAGGTTAGGTTAGGTTGTGGTTAGGTTAGGTTGTGGTTAGGTAAGGTTGTGGTTAGGTTAGGTTGTGGTTAGGTTAGGTTGTGGTTAGGTTAGGTTGTGGTTAGGTAAGGTTGTGGTTAGGTTAGGTTGTGGTTAGGTTAGGTTGTGGTTAGGTTAGGTTGTGGTTAGGTTTGTGGTTAGGTTAGGTTGTGGTTAGGTTGTGGTTAGGTTAGGTTGTGGTTAGGTAAGGTTGTGGTTAGGTTAGGTTGTGGTTAGGTTAGGTTGTGGTTAGGTTGTGGTTAGGTTAGGTTAGGTTGTGGTTAGGTTAGGTTGTGGTTAGGTAAGGTTGTGGTTAGGTTAGGTTGTGGTTAGGTTAGGTTGTGGTTAGGTTAGGTTGTGGTTAGGTTAGGTTGTGGTTAGGTTAGGTTGTGGTTAGGTAGGTTGTGGTTAGGTTAGGTTGTGGTTAGGTAAGGTTGTGGTTAGGTTAGGTTGTGGTTAGGTTAGGTTGTGGTTAGGTTAGGTTGTGGTTAGGTAGGTTGTGGTTAGGTTAGGTTGTGGTTAGGTTAGGTTGTGGTTAGGTAAGGTTGTGGTTAGGTTAGGTTGTGGTTAGGTTAGGTTGTGGTTAGGTTAGGTTGTGGTTAGGTAAGGTTGTGGTTAGGTTAGGTTGTGGTTAGGTTAGGTTGTGGTTAGGTTAGGTTGTGGTTAGGTAAGGTTGTGGTTAGGTTAGGTTGTGGTTAGGTTAGGTTGAGGTTAGGTTAGGTTGTGGTTAGGTTGTGGTTAGGTTAGGTTGTGGTTAGGTTGTGGATAGGTTGGGTTAGGTTGTGGTTAGGTTAGGTTGTGGTTAGGTTAGGTTAGGTTGTGGTTAGGTTGTGGTTAGGTTAGGTTAGGTTGTGGTTAGGTTGTGGATAGGTTAGGTTAGGTTGTGGTTAGGTTAGGTTAGGTTGTGGTTAGGTTAGGTTGTGGTTAGGTTAGGTTGTGGTAAGTGTGCAGATTTTTGCAGAAATAAGATAAGATATTAGATAAGCAAGCAATCAGAAAAAACTGTAAAATCATAGAAAAACAATATGTTACAGACACATGAAGGCATCCATCAGCAATCATTTCTGAGGAAAAATAATACATGAAGGCATCCATCAGCAATCATTTCTGAGGAAAAATAACACATGAAGGCATCCATCAGCAATCATTTCTGAGGAAAAATAACACATGAAGGCATCCATCAGCAATCATTTCTGAGGAAAAATAACACATGAAGGCATCCATCAGCAATCATTTCTGAGGAAAAATAACACATGAAGGCATCCATCAGCAATCATTTCTGAGGAAAAATAACACATGAAGGCATCCATCAGCAATCATTTCTGAGGAAAAATAACACATGAAGGCATCCATCAGCAATCATTTCTGAGGAAAAATAACACATGAAGGCATCCATCAGCAATCATTTCTGAGGAAAAATAACACATGAAGGCATCCATCAGCAATCATTTCTGAGGAAAAATAACACATGAAGGCATCCATCAGCAATCATTTCTGAGGAAAAATAACACATGAAGGCATCCATCAGCAATCATTTCTGAGGAAAAATAACACATGAAGGCATCCATCAGCAATCATTTCTGAGGAAAAATAACACATGAAGGCATCCATCAGCAATCATTTCTGAGGAAAAATAACACATGAAGGTATCCATCAGCAATCATTTCTGAGGAAAAATAACACATGAAGGCATCCATCAGCAATCATTTCTGAGGAAAAATAACACATGAAGGCATCCATCAGCAATCATTTCTGAGGAAAAATAACACATGAAGGCCATCAGCAATCATTTCTGAGGAAAAATAACACATGAAGGCATCCATCAGCAATCATTTCTGAGGAAAAATAACACATGAAGGCATCCATCAGCAATCATTTCTGAGGAAAAATAACACATGAAGGCATCCATCAGCAATCATTTCTGAGGAAAAATAACACATGAAGGCATCCATCAGCAATCATTTCTGAGGAAAAATAACACATGAAGGCATCCATCAGCAATCATTTCTGAGGAAAAATAACACATGAAGGCATCCATCAGCAATCATTTCTGAGGAAAAATAACACATGAAGGCATCCATCAGCAATCATTTCTGAGGAAAAATAACACACGAAGGCATCCATCAGCAATCATTTCTGAGGAAAAATAACACATGAAGGCATCCATCAGCAATCATTTCTGAGGAAAAATAACACATGAAGGCATCCATCAGCAATCATTTCTGAGGAAAAATAACACACGAAGGCATCCATCAGCAATCATTTCTGAGGAAAAATAACACACGAAGGCATCCATCAGCAATAATTTCTGAGGAAAAATAAAAATGTGAAAAAATGGTGGATGTACCGTTTTAGAAACAAACTCTTAATCAATTCTAAAAAAACATTGTCATCTCACCTCTTAGCTTTGGTGTCATGTTCTCCAGAGAGACTCCTTTTAGAGGCAGGACCCCCCTCCTCGCTCTCCTCAGAGAGACTCCTTTTAGAGGCAGGCCCCCCCTCCTTTCTCTCCTTTCTCTCCCCAGAGAGACTCATTTTAGAGCACTGACCCCTAAACAGAGATCCAGCATGTTGGTTGTGGTTAACACAGTGACAACTAAACAGAGATCCAGCATGTTGGTTTTGGTTAACACAGTGACAACTAAACAGAGATCCAACATGTTGGTTGTGGTTAACACAGTGACAACTAAACAGAGATCCAACATGTTGGTTGTGGTTAACACAGTGACAACTAAACAGAGATCCAGCATGTTGGTTTTGGTTAACACAGTGACAACTAAACAGAGATCCAACATGTTGGTTTTGGTTAACACAGTGTCAACTAATTATTGAAGGTCAATTGTTCGCTTTTATTTATTATCTCTTAGAAATAAAAATGTACTAACAGACACATCCATTTACATTACATTTAAGTCATTTAGCAGACGCTCTTATCCAGAGCGACTTACAAATTGGTGCATTCACCTTATGACATCCAGTGGAGCAGCCACTTTACAATAGTGCATCTAAATCTTTTAAGGGGGGTGAGAAGGATTACTTTATCCTATCCTAGGTATTCCTTAAAGAGGTGGTGTTTCAGGTGTCTCCGGAAGGTGGTGATTGACTCCGCTGTCCTGGCGTCGTGAGGGAGTTTGTTCCACCATTGGGGGGCCAGAGCAGCGAACAGTTTTGACTGGGCTGAGCGGGAACTGTACTTCCTCAGTGGTAGGGAGGCGAGCAGGCCAGAGGTGGATGAACGCAGTGCCCTTGTTTGGGTGTAAGGCCTGATCAGAGCCTGGAGGTACTGAGGTGCCGTTCCCCTCACAGCTCCGTAGGCAAGCACCATGGTCTTGTAGCGGATGCGAGCTTCAACTGGAAGCCAGTGGAGAGAGCGGAGGAGCGGGGTGACGTGAGAGAACTTGGGAAGGTTGAACACCAGACGGGCTGCGGCGTTCTGGATGAGTTGTAGGGGTTTAATGGCACAGGCAGGGAGCCCAGCCAACAGCGAGTTGCAGTAATCCAGACGGGAGATGACAAGTGCCTGGATTAGGACCTGCGCCGCTTCCTGTGTGAGGCAAGGTCGTACTCTGCGGATGTTGTAGAGCATGAACCTACAGGAACGGGCCACCGCCTTGATGTTAGTTGAGAACGACAGGGTGTTGTCCAGGATCACGCCAAGGTTCTTAGCGCTCTGGGAGGAGGACACAGTGGAGTTGTCAACCGTGATGGCGAGATCATGGAACGGGCAGTCCTTCCCGGGAGGAAGAGCAGCTCCGTCTTGCCGAGGTTCAGCTTGAGGTGGTGATCCGTCATCCACACTGATATGTCTGCCAGACATGCAGAGATGCGATTCGCCACCTGGTCATCAGAAGGGGGAAAGGAGAAGATTAATTGTGTGTCGTCTGCATAGCAATGATAGGAGAGACCATGTGAGGTTATGACAGAGCCAAGTGACTTGGTGTATAGCGAGAATAGGAGAGGGCCTAGAACAGAGCCCTGGGGACACCAGTGGTGAGAGTACGTGGTGAGGAGACGGATTCTCGCCACGCCACCTGGTAGGAGCGACCTGTCAGGTAGGACGCAATCAAGCGTGGGCCGCGCCGGAGATGCCCAACTCGGAGAGGGTGGAGAGGAGGATCTGATGGTTCACAGTATCGAAGGCAGCCGATAGGTCTAGAAGGATGAGAGCAGAGGAGAGAGAGTTAGCTTTAGCAGTGCGGAGCGCCTCCGTGATACAGAGAAGAGCAGTCTCAGTTGAATGACTAGTCTTGAAACCTGACTGATTTGGATCAAGAAGGTCATTCTGAGAGAGATAGCGGGAGAGCTGGCCAAGGACGGCACGTTCAAGGGTTTTGGAGAGAAAAGAAAGAAGGGATACTGGTCTGTAGTTGTTGACATCGGAGGGATCGAGTGTAGGTTTTTTCAGAAGGGGTGCAACTCTCGCTCTCTTGAAAACGGAAGGGATGTAGCCAGCGGTCAGGGATGAGTTGATGAGCGAGGTGAGGTAAGGGAGAAGGTCTCCGGAAATGGTCTGGAGAAGAGAGGAGGGGATAGGGTCAAGCGGGCAGGTTGTTGGGCGGCCGGCCGTCACAAGACGCGAGATTTCATCTGGAGAGAGAGGGGAGAAAGAGGTCAGAGCACAGGGTAGGGCAGTGTGAGCAGAACCAGCGGTGTCGTTTGACTTAGCAAACGAGGATCGGATGTCGTCGACCTTCTTTTCAAAATGGTTGACGAAGTCATCTGCAGAGAGGGAGGAGGGGGAGGATTCAGGAGGGAGGAGAAGGTGGCAAAGAGCTTCCTAGGGTTAGAGGCAGATGCTTGGAATTTAGAGTGGTAGAAAGTGGCTTTAGCAGCAGCGACAGAAGAGGAAAATGTAGAGAGGAGGGAGTGAAAGGATGCCAGGTCCGCAGGGAGGCGAGTTTTCCTCCATTTCCGCTCGGCTGCCCGGAGCCCTGTCAGGTGATTTATGAACATGTCATTGTGATTGATATTTTTCACCTCTCCATGTAGTGGAACTAATAATAATAATAATAATAATAATATTAATAATACAAATATTAATAATAACAATATAATACATGTAATAATTATAATGTCTCACTTTCTCTTTAATAATTTCTCTCATTCTAGTGTGTTGTTTTGTTCAACAGGTATGATATTATTATGCTGTTACTGAATTCAGTTCATAATATTAATGTTAAGAAAAGTATGTTCAGTGGTTTCATACCAAATTACACAGGAAGCAGGAGCTCATTGGAATTTAGAAAACAACAAATGTTCTGATATTCTGAAAGATGATTTAGAACTATGATACATTAACATTTTTACAAATGATAAAATAACCACAATATACGAATCGTATAATACGCTATATGAACAACATGTTATTGAATGTGACTTGACTACACCCAGTTAGCTATATGAACAACATGTTTTTGAATTTGACTTGACTACACCCAGTTAGCTATATGAACAACATGTTATTGAATGTGACTTGACTACACCCAGTTAGCTATATGAACAACATGTTATTGAATGTGACTTGACTACACCCAGTTAGCTATATGAACAACATGTTATTGAATGTGACTTGACTACACCCAGTTAGCTATATGAACAACATGTTTTTGAATGTGACTTGACTACACCCAGTTAGCTATATGAACAACATGTTATTGAATGTGACTTGACTACACCCAGTTAGCTATATGAACAACATGTTATTGAATGTGACTTGACTACACCCAGTTAGCTATATGAACAACATGTTATTGAATATGACTTGACTACACCCAGTTAGCTATATGAACAACATGTTATTGAATGTGACTTGACTACGCCCAGTTAGCTATATGAACAACATGTTATTGAATGTGACTTGACTACACCCAGTTAGCTATATGAACAACATGTTATTGAATGTGACTTGACTACACCCAGTTAGCTATATGAACAACATGTTATTGAATGTGACTTGACTACACCCAGTTAGCTATATGAACAACATGTTATTGAATGTGACTTGACTACACCCAGTTAGCTATATGAACAACATGTTATTGAATGTGACTTGACTACACCCAGTTAGCTATATGAACAACATGTTATTGAATGTGACTTGACTACACCCAGTTAGCACCATTTTGTATGATTGAACTGTCACGTAGCTGTCCCAGGTGAAATGGACTGTTACATCTGAGTGTTTTACTGTCATTCACTATACTAAAATAACACCATACATTTAATTTCTCTTCACACTTTACAATAATCCCTGGGAAGATTCTTACCTTGTAGCCTGAATTCACAACCAGAACATGTCAAGTCATTGAGATATTTTCCGTTGTGCTGAGAGATCACCTTCCTGATGACAAGTGTCTCTGTATCTATGTTCTAGGTTCAGTTGATCTTTGGATGTAATAATATCTGGTCAAAGTCTAGTGACACAACACCATAGTATATCATAACCATAACAGCAGTTTAACCTTTGGCCAGTAAAGGCCATGGCATATTATAACATGTAGAATCATTATGATGATCCAGGTTCATATTATAACATGTAGAATCATTATGATGGATCCAGGTTCATATTATAACATGTAGAATCATTATGATGGATCCAGGTTCATATTATAACATGTAGAATCATTATGATGGATCCAGGTTCATACTATAACATGTAGAATCATTATGATGGATCCAGGTTCATACTATAACATGTAGAATCATTATGATGATCCAGGTTCATACTATAACATGTAGAATCATTATGATGATCCAGGTTCAACATATCTCTAACTTTGAAGGATACAATGGGGTCCCAAATTATTGACACCCTTGATAAAGATTTGTAAAACTGACTGTATAAAATAAAGCATTCTAAGACTGAGCTATATTTTATGCTCAAACAAAATTATGAAATTAAATTATTTTCTACTAATACAATATGGCTCAGAGAAAGAGATTGTGTTTAACAAGTAATATTTTTTCTCTCTAAAGGTTCGGGGTCAACATTGACACCCCTTTCAATACCTCACCTTGTGTGGATAACGGCACTGAGCCTTTTTCTAAAAGGTGTTATGAGTTGGAGAACACATTGGGAGTGATCTTAGACCATTCCTCCATACAGAATCCTTCCAAATCTTCCCAATTTGTTTTCTTACCATGAACAAATGACAAACTAACAAAACTGTGTATTAGTCGCCCTCTAGTGGTAGGTGGTGATAATGTCTCCTCTCTCTCTCTCCCCTCCGTCTCCCCCTCTACAGTCTCCACACTCCTCTCTCTCTCTCTCTTCTCTCTGTCTCCCCCTCTACAGTCTCCACACTCCTCTCTCTCTCTCTCTCTCCGTCTCCCCCTCTACAGTCTCCACACTCCTCTCTCTCTCTTCTCTCCGTCTCCCCCTCTACAGTCTCCACACTCCTCTCTCTCTCTCTCTTCTCTCCGTCTCCCCCTCTACAGTCTCCACACTCCTCTCTCTCTCTTCTCTCCGTCTCCCCTCTACAGTCTCCACACTCCCTCTCTCTCTTCTCCCCCTCTACAGTCTCCACACTCCCCTCTCTCTCTTCTCTCCGTCTCCCCTCTACAGTCTCCACACTCCTCTCTCTCTCTCTTCTCTCCGTCTCCCCCTCTACAGTCTCCACACTCCTCTCTCTTCTCTCCGTCTCCCCCTCTACAGTCTCCACACTCCTCTCTCTCTCTCCGTCTCCCCCTTTACAGTCTCCACACTCCTCTCTCTCTCACAAACAGACTATGACCTGCCGAATGAGCCATCCTGATTAAAGATTCACACAATAGCCAAACCTCTCTCTCTCTCTCTCTCTCTCTCACTCTCTCTCTCTCTCTCTCTCTCTGTGTAGACCTGCCAGGCTGTTAGGTTAATGGACCATGGAAACCTACTGAGAATCTGCCATACAGAGAGAGCTACAAATGAACATGATTCAAATCCATGAAACCGTGTTAAACACAAGTCCATGTATGTTGTTCTCTCTGTTTACAGGACTAGAAGTCTGGTTAAAACACATCAATACAGAATGAATTATATGTCTTCAAACCTTAGACTCATGTCCATCACCATGCTGGCTTCACCCCAACCCAACCCCAACCCCAAACCCAACCCTAACCCAACCCAACCCAACCCTAACCCAACTCCAACTCAACCCCAACCCCAACCCAACCCCAACCCTAACCCTAACCCAACCCAACCCCAACCCAACCCCAACCCTAACCCAACCCAACCCCAACCCTAACCCAACCCAACCCTAACCCTGTTCTCTCTGTTTACAGGACAAGAAGTCTGGTTAAAACACATCAATACAGAATGAATTATATGTCTTCAAACCTTAGACTCAATCAGGTCAGTACAGAGAATGAATTATATATCCTCAAACTTAGACTCAATCAGGTCAGTACAGAGAATGAATTATATATCCTCAACCCTTAGACTCAATCAGGTCAGTACAGAGAATGAATTATATATCCTCAAACTTTAGACTCATGTCCATCCATATGCTAGGTTTCAAACGAATCCAACACTAACCTAACCCTAACCCAACCCTAAACCAACCTAACCCTAACCCAACCTTAACTCAATCCTAACCCCACCCTAACCCTTTCACAACCCTAACCCAAACCTAACCCTACCCTACCATACCCTACCGTACCCTACCGTACTGTACCCTAACCCAACCCTACCCTACCGTACCGTACCCTACCCTACTGTAACCTAACCCTACACCTAACCCAACCCTAACCCAACCCTAACCCAACCCAACCCTAACCCAACCCTACCCTACCCTACTCTACCGAGGCTAGCTGGTGGAGATATGAAGATAACAGAGACTAGCTGGTGGAGATATGAAGAGAGACTAGCTGGTGGAGATATGACGATAACAGAGACTAGCTGGTGGAGATATGTAGAGAACAGAGGCTAGCTGGTGGAGATATGAAGAGAACAGAGGCTAGCTGGTGGAGATATGTAGATAACAGAGGCTAGCTGGTGGAGATATGAAGAGAGACTAGCTGGTGGAGATATGAAGATAACAGAGACTAGCTGATGGAGATATGAAGAGAGACTAGCTGGTGGAGATATGTAGAGAACAGAGACTAGCTGGTGGAGATATGAACATAACAGAGACTAGCTGATGGAGATATGAAGATAACAGAGGCTAGCTGGTGGAGATATGAAGATAACAGAGGCTAGCTGGTGGAGATATGAAGAGAACAGAGGCTAGCTGGTGGAGATATGAAGATAACATTTACATTTACATTTAAGTCATTTAGCAGACGCTCTTATCCAGAGCGACTTACAAATTGGTGCTTTCACCTTATGACATCCAGTGGAACAGCCACTTTACAATAGTGCATCTAGGTCTTTTAAGGGGGGGGGTGAGAAGGATTACTTTATCCTATCCTAGGTATTCCTTAAAGAGGTGGGGTTTCAGGTGTCTCCGGAAGGTGGTGATTGACTCCGCTGTCCTGGCGTCGTGAGGGAGTTTGTTCCACCATTGGGGGGCCAGAGCAGCGAACAGTTTTGACTGGGCTGAGCGGGAACTGTACTTCCTCAGTGGTAGGGAGGCGAGCAGGCCAGAGGTGGATGAACGCAGTGCCCTTGTTTGGGTGTAGGGCCTGATCAGAGCCTGGAGGTACTGAGGTGCCGTTCCCCTCACAGCTCCGTAGGCAAGCACCATGGTCTTGTAGCGGATGCGAGCTTCAACTGGAAGCCAGTGGAGAGAGCGGAGGAGCGGGGTGACGTGAGAGAACTTGGGAAGGTTGAACACCAGACGGGCTGCGGCGTTCTGGATGAGTTGTAGGGGTTTAATGGCACAGGCAGGGAGCCCAGCCAACAGCGAGTTGCAGTAATCCAGACGGGAGATGACAAGTGCCTGGATTAGGACCTGCGCCGCTTCCTGTGTGAGGCAGGGTCGTACTCTGCGGATGTTGTAGAGCATGAACCTACAGGAACGGGCCACCGCCTTGATGTTATTTGAGAACGACAGGGTGTTGTCCAGGATCACGCCAAGGTTCTTAGCGCTCTGGGACGAGGACACAATGGAGTTGTCAACCGTGATGGCGAGATCATGGAACGGGCAGTCCTTCCCGGGAGGAAGAGCAGCTCCGTCTTGCCGAGGTTCAGCTTGAGGTGATGATCCGTCATCCACACTGATATGTCTGCCAGACATGCAGAGATGCGATTCGCCACCTGGTCGTCAGAAGGGGGAAAGGAGAAGATTAATTGTGTGTCGTCTGCATAGCAATGATAGGAGAGACCATGTGAGGTTATGACAGAGCCAAGTGACTTGGTGTATAGCGAGAATAGGAGAGGGCCTAGAACAGAGCCCTGGGGACACCAGTGGTGAGAGCACGTGGTGAGGAGACGGATTCTCGCCACGCCACCTGGTAGGAGCGACCTGTCAGGTAGGACGCAATCCAAGCGTGGGCCGCGCCGGAGATGCCCAACTCGGAGAGGGTGGAGAGGAGGATCTGATGGTTCACAGTATCGAAGGCAGCCGATAGGTCTAGAAGGATGAGAGCAGAGGAGAGAGAGTTAGCTTTAGCAGTGCGGAGCGCCTCCGTGATACAGAGAAGAGCAGTCTCAGTTGAATGACTAGTCTTGAAACCTGACTGATTTGGATCAAGAAGGTCATTCTGAGAGAGATAGCGGGAGAGCTGGCCAAGGACGGCACGTTCAAGAGTTTTGGAGAGAAAAGAAAGAAGGGATATAACAGAGGCTAGCTGGTGGAGATATGAAGAGAACAGAGACTAGCTGGTGGAGATATGAAGATAACAGAGACTAGCTGGTGGAGATATGAAGAGAGACTAGCTGGTGGAGATATGTGGAGAACAGAGACTAGCTGGTGGAGATATGAAGATAACAGAGACTAGCTGGTGGAGATATGAAGAGAGACTAGCTGGTGGAGATATGAAGAGAACAGAGACTAGCTGGTGGAGATATGTAGAGAACAGAGGCTAGCTGGTGGAGATATGTAGAGAACAGAGGCTAGCTGGTGGAGATATGTAGAGAACAGAGACTAGCTGGTGGAGATATGTAGAGAACAGAGACTAGCTGGTGGAGATATGTAGAGAACAGAGACTAGCTGGTGGAGATATGTAGAGAACAGAGGCTAGCTGGTGGAGATATGTAGAGAACAGAGACTAGCTGGTGGAGATATGTAGAGAACAGAGGCTAGCTGGTGGAGATATGTAGAGAACAGAGACTAGCTGGTGGAGATATGTAGAGAACAGAGACTAGCTGGTGGAGATATGAAGAGAACAGAGACTAGCTGGTGGAGATATGTAGAGAACAGAGGCTAGCTGGTGGAGATAGGTAGAGAACAGAGACTAGCTGGTGGAGATATGTAGAGAACAGAGACTAGCTGGTGGAGATATGAAGAGAACAGAGACTATCTGGTGGAGATATGTAGAGAACAGAGGCTAGCTGGTGGAGATATGAAGAGAGACTAGCAGGTGGAGATATGTAGAGAACAGAGACTAGCTGGTGGAGATATGTAGATAACAGAGACTAGCTGGTGGAGATATGTAGATAACAGAGACTAGCTGGTGGAGATATGTAGAGAACAGAGACTAGCTGGTGGAGATATGTAGATAACAGAGACTAGCTGGTGGAGATATGTAGAGAACAGAGACTAGCTGGTGGAGATATGTAGAGAACAGAGACTAGCTGGTGGAGATATGAAGAGAGACTAGCAGGTGGAGATATGTAGAGAACAGAGACTAGCTGGTGGAGATATGAAGATAACAGAGGCTAGCTGGTGGAGATATGTAGATAACAGAGACTAGCTGGTGGAGATATGTAGAGAACAGAGGCTAGCTGTTGGAGATATGTAGAGAACAGAGACTAGCTGGTGGAGATATGTAGAGAACAGAGGCTAGCTGTTGGAGATATGTAGAGAACAGAGGCTAGCTGGTGGAGATATGTAGAGAACAGAGACTAGCTGGTGGAGATATGTAGATAACAGAGACTAGCTGGTGGAGATATGTAGAGAACAGAGGCTAGCTGGTGGAGATATGTAGAGAACAGAGGCTAGCTGGTGGAGATATGTAGAGAACAGAGACTAGCTGGTGGAGATATGAAGAGAGACTAGCAGGTGGAGATATATAGAGAACAGAGACTAGCTGGTGGAGATATGTAGATAACAGAGACTAGCTGGTGGAGATATGTAGAGAACAGAGGCTAGCTGGTGGATATATGAAGATAACAGAGGCTAGCTGGTGGAGATATGAAGATAACAGAGGCTAGCTGGTGGAGATATGTAGATAACAGAGACTAGCTGGTGGAGATATGAAGATAACAGAGGCTAGCTGGTGGAGATATGAAGATAACAGAGGCTAGCTGGTGGAGATATGAAGATAACAGAGGCTAGCTGGTGGAGATATGTAGATAACAGAGACTAGCTGGTGGAGATATGAAGATAACAGAGGCTAGCTGGTGGAGATATGTAGATAACAGAGACTAGCTGGTGGAGATATGTAGAGAACAGAGGCTAGCTGGTGGAGATATGTAGAGAGACTAGCTGGTGGAGATATGTAGAGAACAGAGGCTAGCTGGTGGAGATATGTAGAGAACAGAGGCTAGCTGGTGGAGATATGTAGAGAGACTAGCTGGTGGAGATATGTAGAGAACAGAGGCTAGCTGGTGGAGATATGTAGAGAACAGAGACTAGCTGGTGGAGATATGTAGAGAACAGAGGCTAGCTGGTGGAGATATGTAGAGAGACTAGCTGGTGGAGATATGTAGAGAACAGAGGCTAGCTGGTGGAGATATGTAGAGAACAGAGGCTAGCTGGTGGAGATATGTAGAGAACAGAGGCTAGCTGGTGGAGATATGTAGATAACAGAGACTAGCTGGTGGAGATATGTAGAGAACAGAGGCTAGCTGGTGGAGATATGTAGAGAACAGAGGCTCGCTGGTGGAGATATGTAGAGAACAGAGACTAGCTGGTGGAGATATGTAGATAACAGAGACTAGCTGGTGGAGATATGTAGAGAACAGAGGCTAGCTGGTGGAGATATGTAGAGAACAGAGGCTAGCTGGTGGAGATATGTAGAGAACAGAGACTAGCTGGTGGAGATATGAAGAGAGACTAGCAGGTGGAGATATATAGAGAACAGAGACTAGCTGGTGGAGATATGTAGATAACAGAGACTAGCTGGTGGAGATATGTAGAGAACAGAGGCTAGCTGGTGGAGATATGAAGATAACAGAGGCTAGCTGGTGGAGATATGAAGATAACAGAGGCTAGCTGGTGGAGATATGTAGATAACAGAGACTAGCTGGTGGAGATATGAAGATAACAGAGGCTAGCTGGTGGAGATATGAAGATAACAGAGGCTAGCTGGTGGAGATATGAAGATAACAGAGGCTAGCTGGTGGAGATATGTAGATAACAGAGACTAGCTGGTGGAGATGTGAAGATAACAGAGGCTAGCTGGTGGAGATATGTAGATAACAGAGACTAGCTGGTGGAGATATGTAGAGAACAGAGGCTAGCTGGTGGAGATATGTAGAGAGACTAGCTGGTGGAGATATGTAGAGAACAGAGGCTAGCTGGTGGAGATATGTAGAGAACAGAGGCTAGCTGGTGGAGATATGTAGAGAGACTAGCTGGTGGAGATATGTAGAGAACAGAGGCTAGCTGGTGGAGATATGTAGAGAACAGAGACTAGCTGGTGGAGATATGTAGAGAACAGAGGCTAGCTGGTGGAGATATGTAGAGAGACTAGCTGGTGGAGATATGTAGAGAACAGAGGCTAGCTGGTGGAGATATGTAGAGAACAGAGGCTAGCTGGTGGAGATATGTAGAGAACAGAGACTAGCTGGTGGAGATATGTAGAGAACAGAGACTAGCTGGTGGAGATATGTAGATAACAGAGGCTAGCTGGTGGAGATATGTAGATAACAGAGGCTAGCTGGTGGAGATATGAAGATAACAGAGGCTAGCTGGTGGAGATATGTAGAGAACAGAGGCTAGCTGGTGGAGATATGAAGATAACAGAGGCTAGCTGGTGGAGATATGAAGATAACAGAGGCTAGCTGGAAGAGCAGCTACAATTCTATCAGCACAAAGAAGAAAACGGTATTTATCACTTGTTTGTACGCTCTGCCCCCACCATGACCTCACACACCTGCTAAACTCCCACAGAAACAAAAGAGTTTGTATTTTCCTATAAAGGCTGAGACTCAACTCTTGCTTTTGACTGTTGCACCTGTTGTGTGATTATTAACCAGATCCCTTTTTGCCAATCTTTGGAGGAATCTACAGTCTCTCTCTTCCTTTCTGGTTTGAATTTCCATGACAACTTCCTGTGAAGCAACGGAGAAAGAAAAGGAGAGATTAGTCTATATGGCTCCATCTCAAATCATTCTCTATGACACCCCACAGGGCAATACTATTTACCAGAGACACATAGTACTATGTGTGTACTATATATGGAATGCAGACCGGAAGCTCCATCTCAAATCATTCTCTATGACACCCCACAGGGCAATACTATTTACCAGAGACACATAGTACTATGTGTGTACTATATATGGAATGCAGACCGGAAGCTCCATCTCAAATCATTCTCTATGACACCCCACAGGGCAATACTATTTACCAGAGCCACATAGTACTGTGTGTGTACTATATATGGAATGCAGACCGGAAGCTCCATCTCAAATCATTCTCTATGACACCCCACAGGGCAATACTATTTACCAGACCCACATAGTACTGTGTGTGTACTATATATGGAATGCAGACCGGAAGCTCCATCTCAAATCATTCTCTATGACACCCACAATTGGTGTGAAAAGTACAAATCAATCCTAGAACAACAGCAAAGGACATTGTGAAGATGCTGGAGGAAACAGGTACAAAAGTATCTATATCCGCAGTAAAACGGGTCCTATATTGACATAACCTGAAAGGCCACTCAGCAAAGAAGAAGCCACTGCTCCAAAACCACCATAGAAAAGCCAGACTACGGTTTGCATCTGCACATGAGGACAAATATCGTACATTTTGGAGAAATGTCCTCTGGTCTGATGAAACAAAAATAGAACTCTTTGGCCATAATGACCATTGTTAAGTTTGGAAGAAAAAGGGGGTGGCTTGCAAGCTGAAGAACACCATCCCAACCATGAAGCACGGGGATGGCAGCATCATGTTGTAGGGGTTCTTTGCTGCAGGAGGGACTGGTGCACTTCACAAAATAGATGGCTTCATGAGGAAGAAAAGTATGTGGGTATATTGAAGCAACATCTCAAGACATCAGTCAGGAAGTTAAAGCTTGGTGCAAATGGGTCTTCCAAATAGACAATGACCCCAGGCAAAATGGCTTAAGGGCAAAAAAGTCAAGTAATGGAGTGCCCATTACAAAGCCCTGACCTCAATTCCATAGAAAATTTGTGGGCAGAACTGAAAAAGTGTGTGCGAGCAAGGAGGACTACAAACCTGACTCAGTTACACCAGCTCTGTCAGGAGGAATGGGCCAAAATTCACCAAACTTATTATGGGAAGCTTGTGGAAGGCTACCCAAAACATATGTCCCAAGTTTAAACAATTTAAAGGCAATGCTACTAAATACTAATTGAGTTTATGTAAACTTCTGACCCACTGGGAATGTGATGAAAGAAATAAAAGCTGAAATAAATCATTTTCTCTACTATTATTCTGACATTTCACATTCTTAAAATAAAGTGGTGATCCTAACTGACCTAAGACAGGGAATGTTTACTATAATTAAATGTCAGTTATTGTGAAACACTGACTTTAAATGTATTTGGCTAAAGTATGTTTACACTTCCAATGGAGGGAATGGGGATTCCAGTAAAGTATGTATTCACTTCCAATGGAGGGAATGGGGATTCCAGTAAAGTATGTTTACACTTCCAATGGAGGGAATGGGTATTCCAATAAAGTATGTTTACACTTCCAATGGAGGGAATGGGGATTCCAGTAAAGTATGTTTACACTTCCAATGGAGGGAATGGGTATTCCAATAAAGTATGTTTACACTTCCAATGGAGGGAATGGGGATTCCAGTAAAGTATGTTTACACTTCCAATGGAGGGAATGGGGATTCCAATATGAGAGAACCCCCACTTCACTAGCTTCTCTTTATTCAACCTGCCATCTACCCACCTGGGGACTGAGGGTTATGAGAGAACCCCCACATCACTAGCTTCTCTTTATTCAACCTGCCATCTACCCACCTGGGGACTGAGGGTTATGAGAGAACCCCCACATCACTAGCTTCTCTTTATTCAACCTGCCATCTACCCACCTGGGGACTGAGGGTTATGAGAGAACCCCACATCACTAGCTTCTCTTTATTCAACCTGCCATCTACCCACCTGGGGACTGAGGGTTATGAGGGTTATGAGAGAACCCCCACATCACTAGCTTCTTTATTCACTATTCAACCAGCCATCTACCCACCTGGGGACTGAGGGTTATGAGAGAACCCCCACATCACTAGCTTGCATGTTCTGCAGCCTTGTAAAGATAAGGAAGGACGGGATGACTGGGAGGCAGGTTGGCATTTATTGTCATGAATCTTGCCCTGGAGGCAGTTCAGCAAAGAGGTCACTAGGTGGCACACACACAAGTAAAAAAAATCAGATTTCAATCCTAACCTCCATCCTAACCACACTGCTAATCCTTCCCTTAAATTAAGACCATAAAACAACATTATTTTTCACAGCCAATTTTGACTTTGTAGCTGGCATATCTAGAGGAAATCACACAGTTCTGCCTCCATGTCATGATTCATGACAAACATCAACCTGCCTCCAGGTCAAGATTCATGACAAACATCAACCTGCCTCCAGGTCAAGATTCATGACAAACATCAACCTGCCTCCAGGTCAAGATTCATGACAAACATCAACCTGCCTCCAGGTCGAGATTCATGACAAACATCAACCTGCCTCCAGGTCAAGATTCATGACAAACATCAACCTGCCTCCAGGTCAAGATTCATGACAAACATCAACCTGCCTCCAGGTCAAGATTCATGACAAACATCAACCTGCCTCCAGGTCAAGATTCATGACAAACGTCAACCTGCCTCCAGGTCAAGATTCATGACAAACGTCAACCTGCCTCCAGGTCAAGATTCATGACAAACATCAACCTGCCTCCAGGTCAAGATTCATGACAAACATCAACCTGCCTCCAGGTCAAGATTCATGACAAACATCAACCTGCCTCCAGGTCAAGATTCATGACAAACATCAACCTGCCTCCAGGTCAAGATTCATGACAAACATCAACCTGCCTCCAGGTCAAGATTCATGACAAACATCAACCTGCCTCCAGGTCAAGATTCATGACAAACATCAACCTGCCTCCAGGTCAAGATTCATGACAAACATCAACCTGCGACTGGCAGAGTCAATGAAGAATCAATAACCAAACTGTTTTCACAAGTAACATGCTTTTTCTTGTTTCAAGTATGTTTAATTATGAAAAGTACAATATATCCTTGTTTACTTGTACAACTATGGAGCATATATATATATATAATTGTACAATTTGTTATTCAACATAAAAAACAGAACAAATGATCACATTGGTATTTTAACAGTGTTATTGTAAGAGTTTAAACAGAGGATCCATCTAAAACAGTATAAAACAAGATGCTAAACAGAGGATCCATCTAAAACAGTATAAAACAAGATGCTAAACAGAGGATCCATCTAAAACAGTATAAAACAAGATGATAAACAGAGGATCCATCTAAAACAATATAAAACAAGATGATAAACAGAGGATCCATCTAAAACAGTATAAAACAAGTGCAGTATGTTCTGAGAATGTTACTTTAACGTCAACTCATAACGTCACACTATAACTTCATGGGAGTCTTGTGAAAAGACTGCATGTTGTTTTGGGGGGATTGAGTGACGTCTTCATCAACATTTGCAGAATATTCCTGTAATATTTTCACCTCTTGTCAGACGCCAACAGTCTAGTCGGCTGCAGACATTCATAAGGAGTTCAAGTAGTTTATTTGCCATTTGCAGGTATTTACATGTTATTATTTCAGGGACACTGAGTCACCAATACCCCAAACCCTAAACCCTGGATAGAGCGGCTCAGTGAATGTGGAGGTGAATGTGATCAGGTGGGTCAGTGTGTCAGAGGAGGCTCTATAGAAGGACAGAGTGCCGGCTGGCCAGTCCAGATACACTCCTACTCTGTGGGAGCTGGAGGAGGGGACGTCTATGGTAGTGGGATTACCTGTTGTGCCAGGCAGCGTAACTGTGGTCAGAGCAGTGTGTGTGACTCCAGGACTTGTCATTGTATCCAAGCCAACAGTCCTTAACCCCTCCTCTCCTGCTGATTCCTTTATATGTCACTCCTATAACAGTCCCTCTCCCACTCCACTCTACCTCCCAGTAACAGCGCCCAGTCAGACCCTCTCTACACAGCACCTGTCCACAGCCATCAAATCTCTCTGGGTGATCAGGATACGGCTGCTCCTCTGTCCTACATGTCACCTTTCTGTTCTCCTCAGACAGAGAGAGGAGTCTGTTTACTGTGTTTAGGTCCAGTGTGAGATCACAGACATCTGATGGATGAAACCAGACACAATATTAGAAATCATCATCATTCACATTAGAACGTTAACTCACTTTTCACTAATTCATTTAATGTAGATGTTTCTAGGTATCAAAAGGAGAAGTTAAGGTAACTTGAGACTTGTTGAATGATCATATGTTATACTGTATGGTAATATAAAACACACTTATTCCCATTAATTACACACACACACACACACATTTTCAAAACAACTCTGTAATCTTTGGTGTCTCTGATTTCTGCTTCTGTAGAACTACAGCTGATATTTAATATGACCAAGTCAGTAATGATGGTGGTCTTTGACTTATTCTTAGTCATATTCTTCACAGCAGTCAACACTCACATTTTCTAAGTCCAGGTTTCATTCTGTTCTCTCCACCATGTTCCACACTGTAGTCTTTGTCCAGTGAAGAACAGACAGTCATTGAGGGATGCAAATGTTTGTCTGTGTGTGTGTGTTTGTGTGTGTGTGTGTGTCCAGCGTGTGTGTGTCCAGCGTGTGTGTGTCCAGTGTGTGTGTGTCCAGTGTGTGTTTATCCAGCGTGTGTGTTTATCCAGTGTGTGTGTGTCCAGTGTTTGTTTGTCCAGTGTGTATGAGTGTCCAGTGTTTTGTGTGTGTGTGTGTGTCCAGTGCTTGTGTGTGTGTCCTGTGTGTGTGTCCAGTGTGTGTGTGTGTCCAGTGTGTGTGTGTCCAGTGTGTGTGTGTCCAGTGTGTGTGTGTCCAGTGTGTGTGTGTCCAGTGTGTGTGTGTGTGTCCAGTGTGTGTGTCCAGTGTGTGTGTGTGTGTGTTTTTGTGTGTGTGTGTGTGTGTCCAGTGTGTATGTGTGTGTGTTTGTGTGTGTGTGTGTGCGTGTGTGTACTGTGTGTGTGTGTGTGTGTGTGTGTCCAGTGTGTGTGTGTGTCTAGTTTGTCTGTGTGTGTCCAGTGTCCAGTGCTCCATGTGTGTGTGTGTTTGTGTGTACTGTGTGTGTGTTTATGTGTGAGTCCAGTGTGTTTGTCCAGTGTGTGTTTGTGTGTGAATGTTTGTGTGTGTGTGTGTGTCCAGTGTGTGTCCTGTGTGTGTCCAGTGTGTGTGTGTGTGTCCGTGTGTGTGAGTGTTTGTGTGTGTGTACTGTGTGTGTGAGTGTGTACTGTGTGTGTGTGTGTGTGTGTGAGTCCAGCGTGTGTGTGTCCAGTGTGTGTCTGTATGTGTGTGTCCAGTGTGTGTTTGTCCAGTGTGTGTTTGTGTGTGAGTGTTTGTGTGTGTGAGTCCTGTGTGTCCAGTGTGTGTCCAGTGTGTGTGTGTGTCCAGTGTGTGTGTGTCCCCAGTGTGTGAATCCAGTGTGTGAGTCCAGTGTGTGTGTGTTTGTCCAGTGTGTGTGTGAGTGTTTGTGTGTGTGAATGTGTGTGTCCAGAGATTGTGAGACACACTGAACTCACTGAACACTGAACACACACACACATGTTTGTCCAGTGGTGGTCAGAATGTTTGTCTTAACCAGCCTGATAAGTCAAACATGTCTGATATGAACATTGACATAAACCCTGTGTGTTTTTGTCCATGAGTTTCTCCAGTCTGCAGTGTGGATCCTCCAGTCCAGCAGAGAGCAGTCTGACTCCTGAGTCTCCTGGGTGATTGTAGCTCAGGTCCAGCTCTCTCAGGTGTGAGGGGTTTGACCTCAGAGCTGAGACCAGAGAAGCACAACCTTCCTCTGTGACTAGACAGCGTGACAGTCTGCAAAGAGTCAAATCATATTAAAATCACACTGATATTCTTTGGTGGTGAAAATAGTGGCAGTATATTTTTTCAACATATTCAGATATATCAGTGTCCTGAAACCTTCCATATCTATTCGTAAAATAGTGTATCATTATAAAAAATAACAAATGATCAAAGTATTGCCTGCAGATAGAAACATGTATAGTACAAATATTATAGTAGACTGACCAGACCAGTTTAAAAAGCAGTATCAGTCAGAAGACAGACAGTGAGGAATCAGATTTAGCAAAGCACCACATTTAAAACTGTAAGCTTCACTGTCCAAACACATATGGTGTGGACTATGTGTGTCTGGTAAACACATGTGGATCTGGTGAACAGTTATCACTTGTTGACCAACTACAGGAATACTGACCTCAGAGTCTCCAGTTTACAGTGGGGATTCCCCAGTCCAGCAGAGAGCAGCTTCACTCCTGAATCCTTCAGGTCATTGTTACTCAGGTCCAGCTCTCTCAGGTGTGAGGGGTTTGAACTGAGAACTGAGGCCAACACTTTACAGGATGTGTCTGTGAGTTTACAGACAGTGAGTCTGAAACACAGAAGAAATACAATGACAGACAGGTTATATTAAAATATTTCACTTAGCTTTCCCTGCTTACACTGTAACCTGTGTTACAAATAATGTGTTGGGGTTGACCAGACAGCCTGCACCAATAACAGAGGTACTGTAAATAAATGTGTCTCTATACTCCAGCATTTTGGATTTCAGATCAAATGTTTCATATGAGGTGACAGTATATAATGTCACCTTTTATTTGAGGATATTTTAATACATTTCTGTTTCAACGTTTAGAAAAAACTTAAATTAATTTAATGTATCTAGTCCCCCTTTTGAAGAAGTCATAACTATTCTGACACTTAAAGTGATTAGACAAAAAGTTTATCTGGTCCCATATTCTCGAACACAATGAGACATCAAGCCTATGACGCCTTGACTGAGAAAGATCATGAATGAATCATGAATAATAATGAGTGAGAAAGTTAAAGAGGCTACAACAAAACATGCTAACCTCTCACCATTACCAATAACAGAGGCTACAACAAAACATGCTAACCTCTCACCATTACCAATAACAGAGGCTACAACAAAACATGCTAACCTCTCACCATTACCAATAACAGAGGCTACAACAAAACATGCTAACCTCTCACCATTACCAATAACAGAGGCTACAACAAAACATGCTAACCTCTCACCATTACCAATAACAGAGGCTACAACAAAACATGCTAACCTCTCACCATTACCAATAACAGAGGTACAACAAAACATGCTAACCTCCTCACCATTACCAATAACAGAGGCTACAACAAAACATGCTAACCTCTCACCATTACCAATAACAGAGACTACAACAAAACATGCTAACCTCATCACCATTACCAATAACAGAGACTACAACAAAACATACTAACCTTTCACTATTACCAATAACAGAGGCTACAACAAACATGCTAACCTCTCACCATTACCAATAACAGAGAATACAACAAAACATGCTAACCTCTCACCATTACCAATAACAGAGGCTACAACAAAACATACTAACCTCTCACCATTACCAATAACAGAGGCTATAACAAAACATACTAACCTCTCACCATTACCAATAACAGAGGCTATAACAAAACATGCTAACCTCTCACCATTACCAATAACAGAGGAGGTGGATCTTTGTACCTCAGTAACTTTCTCATTCATCATTATTCTCTATTCATTCATGATTATTCATCATCATAGTAACATCCACATGAATGTAGAAGTGTTTGAAACATCTTCTATTCTTACTGACAATACAAGTGAAGTGACTCCAAAATGACAGGACATTATTCACTGATTCAGTTTCTATTAGGAAAAACATCCCAAACACAACCAAGACAAACTGCAAATTAATTCAACAAGTTAGTAGAATCACAAGCTTGATGTAATCACTTTAGGCATAGAATATGGGACCAAATACTGTTTATGACTACTTTAATACACTATAAGTGAATATAACCTGAATAATTCCATACTCTTTCAAATGGGAGAACTACATACATAAAAGTGCTTTCATACCTGATAATACTGACCTCAGAGTCTCCAGTTTACAGTGGGGATTCCCCAGTCCAGCAGAGAGCAGCTTCACTCCTGAATCCTTCAGGTCATTGTTACTCAGGTCCAGCTCTCTCAGGTGTGAGGGGTTTGAACTGAGAACTGAGGCCAACACTTTACAGGATGTGTCTGTGAGTTTACAGACAGTGAGTCTGAAACACAGAAGAAATACAATGACAGACAGGTTATATTAAAATATTTCACTTAGCTTTCCCTGCTTACACTGTAACCTGTGCACAAATAATGTGTTGGGGTTGACCAGACAGCCTGAAAGTCCACCAATAACAGATAGAAAGACTGTAAATAAATGTGTCTCTATACTCCAGCATTTTGGATTTCAGATCAAATGTTTCACATGAGGTGACAGTTTATATAATGTCACACTTTTATTTGAGGATATTTTAATACATTTCTGTTTCAACGTTTAGAAAAATTAAATTAATTTAATGTATCTAGTCCCCCTTTTGAAGAAGTCATAACTATTCTGACACTTACAGTGATTAGACAGTGAGGTATCAGTTTGTATTAGTTAGTGAAAGTTTATCTGGTCCCATTGATTCCTCCAACATCTATGAGACATCAAGCCTGTAAAGATACGCCTTGACATAGAAAGATCATGAATGAATCATGAATCATAATGAGTACTAATTAACAGAGGCTACAACAAAACATGCTAACCTCTCACCATTACCAATAACAGAGGCTACAACAAAACATGCTAACCTCTCACCATTACCAATAATAGAGGCTACAACAAAACATGCTAACCTCTCACCATTACCAATAACAGAGGCTACAACAAAACATGCTAACCTCTCACCATTACCAATAACAGAGGCTACAACAAAACATGCTAACCTCTCACCATTACCAATAACAGAGGCTACAACAAAACATGCTAACCTCTCACCATTACCAATAACAGAGACTACAACAAAACATGCTAACCTCTCACCATTACCAATAACAGAGACTACAACAAAACATACTAACCTCTCACCATTACCAATAACAGAGGCTACAACAAAACATGCTAACCTCTCACCATTACCAATAACAGAGAATACAACAAAACATGCTAACCTCTCACCATTACCAATAACAGAGGCTACAACAAAACATGCTAACCTCTCACCATTACCAATAACAGAGGCTAACCTAACAAAACATACAAAACATGCTAACCTCTCACCATTACCAATAACAGAGGCTATAACAAAACATGCTAACCTCTCACCATTACCAATAACAGAGGAGGTCTGATCTTTGTACCTCAGTAACTTTCTCATTCATCATTATTCTCTATTCATTCATGATTATTCATCATCATAGTAACATCCACATGAATGTAGAAGTGTTCAGAAACATCTTCTATTCTTACTGACAATACAAGTGAAGTGACTCCAAAATGACAGGACATTATTCACCATTCAGTTTCTATTAGGAAAACATCCCAAACACAACCAAGACAAACTGCAAATTAATTCAACAAGTTAGTAGAATCACAAGCTTGATGTAATCACTGCAGGCATAGAATATGGGACCAAATACTAAACTTATGACTACTTTAATACACTATAAGTGAATATAACCTGGTAATTACGACTTTTCAAATGGGAGAACTACATACATAAAAGTGCTTTCATACTGATAATACTGACCTCAGAGTCTCCAGTTTACAGTGGGGATTCCCCAGTCCAGCAGAGAGCAGCTTCACTCCTGAATCCTTCAGGTCATTGTTACTCAGATCCAGCTCTCTCAGGTGTGAGGGGTTTGACTCCAGAGCTGAGACCAGAGAAGCACAGCCTTCCTCTGTGACTCCACAGCCTGACAGCCTGACAAAGAGATCATCATGACTTCACAAACACACTGTTAATTTAACACCAGTAGTGTAGAAGGACAATGGCAGATGCATTTGGTTTATTCTCCCAAACAACATATAGATTCATCTTCCGTCTCCTAGAATTGTATGGTCATATTGTTATACTAATGTGAAAATCAATGAATTTATTCAATATGTTTTTCAATATAATATTATATACATATTATAATACATATTTTTCTCTAAACTGAATATTTCTTCCTGATGATTAGTTCTTATATGTCATTTTATTTACTCACAGAGCAGCTCTGGAGGCTTTGACCACTGGCAGCAGCCTCAGAAGACCTTCCTCTGATCTGGAGTATTTCTTCAGGTCAAACACATCCAGCTCCTTTTCTGAAGTCAGCAACACAAAGACCAGAGCTGACCACTGTGCAGGTGACAGTTTGGGTTTTGAGAGACTTCCTGATCTCAGGTAGCTTTGGATCTCCTCCACTAGAGAATGGTCATTCAGTTCATTCAGACAGTGGAACAGATTGATGCTCCTCTCTGGAGAGGATTCTCCCTGATCTTCTCCTTGATGTACTTGACTGTTTCTTCATGGCTCTGTGAGCTGCTTCTTGTCTTTGTCAGTAGACCTCGTAAGTGCTTCTGATTGGACTCCAGTGAGAGGCCCAGAAGGAAGCGGAGGAAAAGGTCCAGGTTTCCCATCTCACTTTGTAAGGCTTTATCCACAGCACTCTTGTAGAAAGTAACTTCAGGCTTTAGTTCTCTCTGAACAGCGAAGAAAAGTATCTGAACTTTGTTTGCAGTTTGTTCCATTAGATTCTCATTGTTGTTGATGAATGAGAGGAACACATATACAGCAGCCAGAAACTCCTGAATGCTCAGATGAACAAAGCAGTACACCTTGTCCTGGTACAGCCCACATTCCTCTTTAAAGAGCTGTGTGCACAATCCTGAGTACACTGAGGCTTCATTAACATCAATGCCAGCCTCTTTCAGGTCTTCTTCATAGAAAATCAGATTGCCCTTCACAAGCTGTTGAAAAGCCAGTTTTCCCAGTGACAGAATGCTCTCTTTATTCCAGTGTGGACCTGTCTCTTCTTTCCCAAGATACTTTTCATTCTTCTGTTTGGTATGAAACACCACAAGGTGTGTGTACATCTCAGTCAGAGTCTTGGGCATCTCTTCTCTCTTATGTTTCAACATGTGTTCAAGGACTGTTGCAGAAATCCAACAGAAGACTGGAATGTGGCACATGATGTGGAGGCTCCTTGATGTCTTTATGTGTGAGATGATTCTGCTGGCCAGGTCCTCATCACTGAATCTCTTCCTGAAGTACTCCTCCTTCTGTGGGTCATTGAACCCTCGTACCTCTGTCACCTGGTCAACACACCCTGAAGGGATCTTATTGGCTGCTGCAGGTCGGGTAGTTATCCAGAGGAGAGCAGAGGGAAGCAGATTTCCCTTGATGAGATTTGTCAGCAGAACATCCACTGAGGTTGACTCTGTGACGTCCCAACAGATCTTGTTCTTCTGGAAGTCTAGGGGCAGTCGGCACTCATCCAGACCATCAAAGATGAACAGAACTTTGTACTTGTTGTAGATGGAGATTCTGATTGTTTGGTTTCCATTGAGAAGTGATTAAGAAGTTCAATGAAAGTGTGTTTGTCCTCTTTCATCAAATTCAGCTCCCGAAAAGGGAATGAAAATACAAATTGGACATCCTGATTTGCCTTTCCTTCAGCCCAGTCCAGAATGAACTTCTGCACAGAGACTGTTTTTCCAATGCCAGCGACTCCCTTTGTCAGCACAGTTCTGATAAGTTTGTGTTGTCCAGTTAAGGGTTTGAAGATGTCGTTACATTTGATTGCAGTCTCTGGTCTTGCTTGTTTCCTGGTTGTTGTCTCAATCTGTCTCAGCTCATGTTCATTATTGACCTCTCCTGTTCCACCCTCTGTGATGTAGAGCTCTGTGTAGATCTTATTGAGAAGTGTTGGGTTTCCTTGTTTAGCGATCCCCTCAAATACACATTGAAACTTCTTCTTTAGATTAGATTTGAGTTCACGTTGGCAAATCACAGCAAGATCATCTGAATCTAGAAATAACACAGAGGATATTAATATTACATCTGTTTTAATGTCTACAGTATTGTAGGACTGTTATAAAGTTTTACATTATAATAATGTATTCTCTTAACTGACTGTATAAATGTGTAAATGTTTTCATAATGCATTACAGACTGGTGTGACTGATTATATTATTATTGGTATTATTGATGGTATTATTAATGTTCTCTCTCTAAATGAATCACCACAACACATCCCTGCTGCTACTTGATGAGGTCACTAGGTGTTGTGTTAAGGCTGCTACAATATCATTGAGTTACACAGCTACTTTAGCTGTACTTTAGCTACAGCTTTTAAATGTTATAAAACACCATTCAACATGAGGCAGACAGATCTTACATTTCTCCAGTGTGTCAGCAAGCTCCTTCTGGTTCATTTTCCTCAGGATGTGCAGTGTGATCTTCAGAGCCCCTCTCTGGCACTGCTCTCCTGCTTCTCATCTTCAGCATCCACCACTTCCTTATCCTGCTTCTGACTCTCAAAGCCTTCTGGGAGTTCTGGACTAAGAATCCTCTTGAACATCTTCAGCTCGTTCTTCACAAATGTCATAATTTTCTCTTCAAGCAACTGAAATAAATAAAGTAAATAAGTTAAGCAAGAGAATAAAATGCTTTCTCATTAACACATTAATGAATGATTGACAGATCAACTTTACTTGAGGTAAACAAAAACAAATGTACATAACAGGACCACATACACTGAATATGGAGTCCAGGTCTGTTTGATGACTCTGGGAAGACTGACCACTGAGAATCTCTGACTCTGATCTCTCCTGTTGGTTTCTGTGGACAAAACATGAGATTACATCTCCTCATCCAGGGAGTACACACACACACACACACACACACACACACACACACACACACACACACACACACACACACACACACACACACACAGGAGGGAATGTTGTGTTTGTTTAATATTGTTTTAGGACTATGAAAATGGACAAAAGGATTAGCCTATGGATTATGAAAACAACAACAATAAATGGGAAAATGGGAGAGGAGAAATGACTAGAGACAGTGTTGTTTAACTCACTGACCAGGACCCATGAGTTCTTCTTACCTTTGTTCAGTAGAAAAGTCTCCCTCTCTAAAGTTTAGAGGAGGATCCATAGACCAGTCACTCTTCATGGACACACAGCTGGGAACAGGGGAGGCTGGTCTCTCCTGCTTGATTGGTCTTCAACACAACAGAGACAAACATTACATCTCTCATCTACTCTGAGCTCAGATGGGGAAACATAAGAGTTTCATTCCAAAACACTATATATCACTTTTCAGAAATGTTAGTAAATTAGCTTTTATTGTTCAAAGCATTTCTGAAAGAGATTGGTGTGTTTTTTCTCTATCTAATCATGGGGTTGTTCACTATCTAATCATGGGATTGTTCACTATCTAATCATGGGGTTGTTCACTATCTAATCATGGGGTTGTTCACTATCTAATCATGGGGTTGTTCACTATCTAATCATGGGGTTGTTCACTATCTAATCATGGGGTTGTTCACTATCTAATCATGGGGTTGTTCACATAGCTATCTAATCATGGGGTTGTTCACTATCTAATCATGGGGTTGTTCACTATCTAATCATGGGGTTGTTCACTATCTAATCATGGGGTTGTTCACTATCTAATCATGGGGTTGTTCACTATCTAATCATGGGGTTGTTCACTATCTAATCATGGGGTTGTTCACTATCTAATCATGGGGTTGTTCACTATCTAATCATGGGGTTGTTCACTATCTAATCATGGGGTTGTTCACTATCTAATCATGGGGTTGTTCACTATCTAATCATGGGGTTGTTCACTATCTAATCATGGGGTTGTTCACTATCTAATCATGGGGTTGTTCACTATCTAATCAATCATGGGGTTGTTCACTATCTAATCATGGGGTTGTTCACTATCTAATCATGGGGTTGTTCACTATCTAATCATGGGGTTGTTCACTATCTAATCATGGGGTTGTTCACTATCTAATCAATCATGGGGTTGTTCACTATCTAATCATGGGGTTGTTCACTATCTAATCATGGGGTTGTTCACTATCTAATCATGGGGTTGTTCACTATCTAATCATGGGGTTGTTCACTATCTAATCATGGGGTTGTTCACTATCTAATCATGGGGTTGTTCACTATCTAATCATGGGGTTGTTCACTATCTAATCATGGGGTTGTTCACTATCTAATCATGGGGTTGTTCACTATCTAATCATGGGGTTGTTCACTATCTAATCATCTAATCATGGGGTTGTTCACTATCTAATCATGGGGTTGTTCACTATCTAATCATGGGGTTGTTCACTATCTAATCATGGGGTTGTTCACTATCTAATCATGGGGTTGTTCACTATCTAATCATGGGGTTGTTCACTATCTAATCATGGGGTTGTTCACTATCTAATCATGGGGTTGTTCACTATCTAATCATGGGGTTGTTCACTATCTAATCATGGGGTTGTTCACTATCTAATCATGGGGTTGTTCACTATCTAATCATGGGGTTGTTCACTATCTAATCATGGGGTTGTTCACTATCTAATCATGGGGTTGTTCACTATCTAATCATGGGGTTGTTCACTATCTAATCATGGGGTTGTTCACTATCTAATCATGGGGTTGTTCACTATCTAATCATGGGGTTGTTCACTATCTAATCATGACTATCTAATCATGGGGTTGTTCACTATCTAATCATGGGGTTGTTCACTATCTAATCATGGGGTTGTTCACTATCTAATCATGGGGTTGTTCACTATCTAATCATGGGGTTGTTCACTATCTAATCATGGGGTTGTTCACTATCTAATCATGGGGTTGTTCACTATCTAATCATGGGGTTGTTCACTATCTAATCATGGGGTTGTTCACTATCTAATCATGGGGTTGTTCATATCTAATCATGGGGTTGTTCACTATCTAATCATGGGGTTGTTCACTATCTAATCATGGGGTTGTTCACTATCTAATCATGGGGTTGTTCACTATCTAATCAATCATGGGGGGTTGTTCATATCTAATCATGGGGTTGTTCTATAATCATGGGGTTGTTCACCAATCATGGGGTTGTTCACTATAATCATGGGGTTGTTCACTATCTAATCAGGGGTTGTTCACTATCTAATCATGGGGTTGTTCACTATCTAATCATGGGGTTGTTCACTATCTAATCATGGGGTTGTTCACTAGCTAATCATGGGGTTGTTCACTATCTAATCATGGGGTTGTTCACTAGCTAATCATGGGGTTGTTCAATGACAGATATGTATTTGTTTAAAATCACTTGATGTCTTCATTTCAGAGAGACAAATAATCATGTTTTCTTTCCGCAAAATGCTATATATTTGCCTCACTCTCAAATGTTACCGGTAGTTGAGGTAATAATGAGACTATAAGGAGTACCAGTACTGAGTCAATGTGCAGGGTACCAGGTAGTTGAGGTAATAATGAGACTATAAGGAGTACCAGTACTGAGTCAATGTGCAGGGTACCAGGTAGTTGAGGTAATAATGAGACTATAAGGAGAACCAGTACTGAGTCAATGTGCAGGGTACCAGGTACCACACAGGTAATAATGACACATACACACACACACACAGTGAGGGAATGTTGTGTTTGTTTAATATTGTTTTAGGACTATGAAAATGGACAAAAGGATTAGCCTATGGATTATGAAAACAACCAAAAGGATTTGGAAAATGGGAAATGAGGAGAAATGACTAGAGACAGTGTTGTTTAACTCACTGACCAGGACCCATGAGTTCTTCTTACCTTTGTTCAGTAGAAAAGTCTCCCTCTCTAAAGGTTATAGGAGGATCCATAGACCAGTCACTCTTCATGGACACACAGCTGGGAACAGGGGAGGCTGGTCTCTCCTGCTTGATTGGTCTTCAACACAACAGAGACAAACATTACATCTCTCATCTACTCTGAGCTCAGATGGGGAAACATAAGAAGAGTTTCACAAATAGAACTGACTTCTAGACGTTAGTTAACGCGCGCGAGCAGTGTGTCATTTTTAATGAGATTAATTTATCGACGCGAGCGTTGTAGTCAGTCTGTCAGCCCCGCTAAAAGGCTGGCGTCGTTACTCTGCCTTCTCCGGGGGCATGTTGAGGTACATTTACTAACCGGGAGGGTTGAATGATGTAATTAATTGGAGGGCTGGAAGACGCACTCTCGAGGTTGTTTACTCACAATATCAGATATTAAATATATTTTTTATAATGAATGTATACTGAGGTTGAAGTTCTGACTAGTGATTATTTACCCGGTGTTCAATACCTGCTATTGAGGCGCCCTGAAAATAATATTCAAAAGTTTGGTCCTTGGACACAGAGGGTTTAAACACTAAAGAAACATCTAGTGAAGAGCCGGAACCGACAGAGGTAGCTAGCATCCGTAACGAGAGAGGGAGAAGCCTCACCGATGCTGCTGGTAGAGTGGAAGTTAGCTAAAGTGATTAACCGAGCCGTGATGATGCTAGTGGTAGCTAGGATAACTAGGATGCTGCTGGTAGAGTAGCTACACTAGCTTACCGAGCTGTACCGACTAGCTAGGATAACTAGGATGCTGCTGGTAGAGTAGCTAGCTAGCTTACCGAGCTGTACCGACTAGCTAGGATAACTAGGATGCTGCTGGTAGAGTAGCTAGCTAGCTTACCGAGCTGTACCGACTAGCTAGGATAACTAGGATGCTGCTGGTAGAGTAGCTAGCTAGTTTACCGAGCTGTACCGACTAGCTAGGATAACTAGGATGCTGCTGGTAGAGTAGCTAGCTAGCTTACCGAGCTGTACCGACTAGCTTGGTTAGTTAGCAGGTCGTTCGTCTGTCCCTCGTCTCGATGATGAATCCGGTGAACCACAAAATGAAACGAGGATAGAGAGTGAAAAGGATCTGGCTACACTCATAATGTCCCTCACCGTAAAGAAAAAAGCAAATTGAACAATAAACTTCGGTGTCTCAACACTAAAACAAACTCTGTCGTTATTCCCCAACATCACCTCAGTCCACTCTGCGCGTAACCGGACAATATCCACACCGAACGTGGACGCGGACAGTTCTGGACGGGACGCGGACAGTTCCAGAACGCGGACATGAGCAGTGCAACACAATAACCTAAACCCAGTCTTTACAGTGGGTTACATTAGTAATATTCATTTTTTATTATTATGTTTAACAAACATTTTTACAAAATTATAACAACATTTTGAGATCAAACATTCAGTTTTTTTATGACAATATGTTGAGATCTGGGTCCATATGGCCAAAGTGTCTGAGTAGAAAATTGGTCGTATAAGTGCTGAGAATAAAGACATTTTACACTTATGGGTATAAATGACCTAGTTACCTACCCATTGCCTAAATTACCTACCCACCTAGTCAGTAGATATTTAGGACACCCTAAGTAGAGCTGTCCTAAGTAGTTAAGAGTTAACAGCAGGTGTCTTGATAATACTATAGAATCATGCAGTGAGTCAGTGGTTCCTGAGCCACATGTAATTGCATTGCAGTAGTTAAAAATAATGTTTTTATATTTCTATGTGATCAACCCATAAATAATATAGACCTACATGCAACAGTATGTCTTGTGCTTTTGGCGATGAGTTATGTATGATAATTATGCATAACAAGTGATACCATGTATGCATAGCATTTTGTCTTCATTTTGGCAGATTAACTCATGCTTATTTCTGAAGATTAACTCAGGTTGGAGTTGGAGCTGTGACCGAAGGGTGGCTGGTTCGAATCCCGGGCCGGGCGCTGGAAAAAACAGGTGGAATTGATCTGACCACTGGATGGCTGCTGGGTTCACATCCTCAAAACATGAACCTTTTGTTGATCAGAACTCTAGAGGTTCTTCTTCACTGAACCCCAAAATATATATAACTTTTATTGATTTCATATTTTAAGGAAGTGATAGAAGCCTTTTTCTATAAGGAACCTTGTTTTCTAAACACGTTTTTCTTTTGATGATTTAATTATCTACATCATGTTATTTCAAGTTCTCCCTTTGGAGCGCAACATCATATTGTTAAAAATACTCCTAAATTGGGGATGGATATAAATTGGGCAGTTGAAGGCGTCTAGGGTGTAATATGTGTTCAATGAAAATGAACATTGTATGAAACGTTGTAGGCAACATTATTGGAAGGGACTTGATGCCTACTATGCCAAAGATATTTAGAGTTGTTAAACGGGTGTGAAGAGAGTGTTGATGTAACAGTTATATTGTCAATATTCTGCTGGTAACAACCATCACAATTGGTTAAAATATGCATTCCATTATATTAGTCAATAATTAAGAGAAGGCAAAGTGGTTGTGTCATGTAAAAATCCTATCAAATGTCTGACATTGCAACGAGTACAGTCAGGGTGCCGTGGAACCCCTGCAGTACCTCCCCAGACCCCGGATTGAGAACCCCTGCAGTACCTCCACAGACCCCGGATTGAGAACCCCTGCAGTACCTCCACAGACCCCGGATTGAGAACCCCTGCAGTACCTCCACAGACCCCGGATTGAGAACCCCTGCAGTACCTCCACAGACCCCGGATTGAGAACCCCTGCAGTACCTCCACAGACCCCGGATTGAGAACCCCTGCAGTACCTCCACAGACCCCGGATTGAGAACCCCTGCAGTACCTCCCAGACCCCGGATTGAGAACCCCTGCAGTACCTCCACAGACCCCGGATTGAGAACCCCTGCAGTACCTCCACAGACCCCGGATTGAGAACCCCTGCAGTACCTCCACAGACCCCGGATTGAGAACCCCTGCAGTACCTCCACAGACCCCGGATTGAGAACCCCTGCAGTACCTCCACAGACCCCGGATTGAGAACCCCTGCAGTACCTCCACAGACCCCGGATTGAGAACCCTGCAGTACCTCCACAGACCCCGGATTGAGAACCCCTGCAGTATCCAAGACCCATTGAGAACCCCTGCAGTACCTCCACAGACCCCGGATTGAGAACCCCTGCAGTACCTCCACAGACCCCAGATTGAGAACCCCTGCAGTACCTCCACAGACCCCGGATTGAGAACCCCTGCAGTACCTCCACAGACCCCGGATTGAGAACCCCTGCAGTACCTCCACAGACCCCGGATTGAGAACCCCTGCAGTACCTCCACAGACCCCGGATTGAGAACCCCTGCATTACATCCACAGACCCCATTGAGAAATAAACTTCCAAAGACCCATTAGAATGCAGTACCTCAACAGACCCCGGATTGAGAACCCCTGCAGTACCTCCACAGACCCCGGATTTTAGAACTCATTTTAGGCCCCCAGTACCTCCACAGACCCCGGATTGAGAACCCCTGCATTTTACAGACCCCGGCATTGGAACCCCTCCAGTACCTCCACAGACCCCGGATTGAGAACCCCTGCATTTTAGAGCAGTACCTGACCCCTTGAGAACCCTGAGATCCACAGACATTGAGAACCCTGGTTGACCCCGATTGAAACAACAGTGACAACTAATTATTGAGAACTCATGTATTCATTATCTCTTTGAGAAAAGGGCTAAAACATTTAGAACTGTTAACAGACATTGAAACAGTACCTTTAATGACCTGACCATGTTATTGAGAACCCCTTTCATATGGTAACATGTCAATTAATAGACCATTGAGAACATCTGGCCATACCACTTATTTGTACAGACCCCGGATTGAGAACCCCTGCAGTACTAGGTTTTCCTCCACAGACCCCGGATTGAGAACCCCTGGTACCTCCACAGACCCCGGATTGAGAACCCCAGTACAGCTCCACAGAGGAGAACCCCTGCAGTCCTCCACAGACCCCGGATTGAGAACCCCTGCAGTACCTTGACCCACTTGAGAACCCTGCAGTACCTCCATATTTATTGTCTGCAGTACCTCCACAGACCCCGGATTGAGAACCCCTGTTCCACAGACCCCGGATTGAGAACCCCTGCAGTACTACCTTTGAACCCTGGGTACAGAACCCCGGATTGAGAACCCCTGCAGTACTTCCACAGACCCCGGATTATTGTGCAGTCCTCCACAGGGGATTGAGAACCCTGATTTAGCAGATGCTCTTATCCAGAGTGATTTACAGTAAGTGCATTCATCTTAAGATAGCTATTTATTTTGGAAATAAACTTTATAAATTATTCATTAAATTATCATCTTACCTCTTATCTTTGGTGTCATGTCCCTCAGAGAGATGAATTTTAGAGGCAGGGCCCCCTCCTCTTTCCCCAGAGAGACTCATATTTAGAGTTCTGTTATAATCTCCCAGAGACTCATTTTAGAGCACTGACCCCTAAACAGAGATCCAGCATGTTGGTTGTGATTAACTGGTGACAACTAATTATTGTTCTCATGTATTCATTATCTCTTTGAAAAATAAAACATTTACTAACAGACATAGAAACAGCCAGGTGATTTAATGCATCACATGACCATGTAGTTGTGATATTTCATCTCCATGGTAACTGTTAATAATAATAATAAGTCACTGTTTGTTAAGGTAGTTCTAGACAGTGCAGCAACACAAGGCCATGTCTCACACTTATTTGTATTCACTAACAGTAGGATATTTATTGTCTTTCAATCTGTTATTTTCTAAACTAATCTGAGAATGTAGACAGAAGGGCTAAAACGGACATTATTGATCTGATCTGGGGGGATTTCAGTTTCAACTGTTCTGCCTTTCAACCATACTGGTCATTTATGTTTAAACTGTGATTATTTAACCATACTGGTCATTTATGAGTTTCAACTGTTCATTTGAACATCTGGTCATTTTGTTCTTGGCCATGTTCTGTTATAATCTCCACCCGGCACAGCCAGAAGAGGACTGGCCACCCCACATAGCCTGGTTCCTCTCTAGGTTTCTTCCTAGGTTTTGGCCTTTCTAGGGAGTTTTTCCTAGCCACCGTGCTTTATACCTGCATTGCTTGCTGTTTGAGGTTTTAGGCTGGGTTTCTGTACAGCACTTTGAGATATCAGCTGATATTATGAAAGGGCTATATAAATAAATTCGATTTGATTTGATTGATCCATTCAGAAAGGTTTTTTGCAACAAGTGAGAGATTTTATATTATGTAAAGTAGACTAGGTTATAATGTATAGTAGTGGGGTTGTTAGTGATATGTAGATTTTATATTATGTAAAGTAGACTAGGTTATAATGTATAGTAGTGGGGTTGTTAGTGATATGTAGATTTTATATTATGTAAAGTAGACTAGGTTATAATGTATACTAGCAGTTTGTTAGTGATATGCAGATGAAAGTCTATACCTCAGATATAGCCTACATGTCATCGATGACCAGCCTAAACCTGTTCAGATCAGTTCACATAATGTTATAGTCCTACCAGTAGCAGGACAGAGAATCTACACTGTATATGCAAACATATGTGGACACCCCTTCAAATTAGTGGATTCTATTTCAGCCACACCTGTTGCTGACAGGTGTATAAAGTCGGACAGCCAGCCATGCAATCTCCATAAACAAACATTGGCAGTAGAATGACCTAACTGAAGATCTCAGTGCCTTTCAACGTGGCACCGTCATAGGATGCCACCTTTCCAACATGCCAGTTTGTCAAATATCTGCCCTGCTAGAGCTGCCCCGGTCAACTGTAAGTGCTATTATTGTGAAGTAGAAACATCTCGGAGCAACAACGGCTCAACAGTGAAGTGGTAGGCCACTCAAGCTCAGAGGACTGGCTCGCCAAGTGTGGAAGCACATAAAAATGATCTGTCCTCGGTTGCAATACTCACTACCGAGTTCCAAACTGCAATGTCAGCAAAATAACTGTTCATCGGGAGCTTCATGAAATGGATTTCCATGGCCAAGCAGCCGCACACAAGATCACCTTACGCAATGCCAAGCATTGGCTTGAGTGGTGTAGAGCTCGCTGCCATTGGACTCTGGAGCAGTGGAATCTGGGTTTGGTGGATGCCAGGAAAACGCTTCCTGTCCGAATGCATTGTGCCAACTGTAAAGTTTGGTGGCGGAGGAAAATTGTCTTGGGCAGTTTGGGGAAGGCCCTTTCCAGTTTCAGCATGACAATATCCCCGTGCACAAAGCGAGGTCCATACAGTAATGGCTTGTCGAGATCGGTGTGGAAGAACTTGACTGGCCTGCACAGAGCCCTGACCTCAACTCCATTGAACACCTTTGGGATGAATTGGAATGCCGACTGCGAGCCAGGCCTAATCACCCAACATCAGTGCCCGACCTCCCTAATGCTCTTGTGGCTGAACGGAAGCAAGTCCCCGCAGCAATGTTCCAACATCTAGTGGAAAGCAAACCCAGAAGAGTGGAGGCTGTTATAGCAGCAAAGGGCTGACCAACTCCATAGGAATGCCTATGATTTTGGAATGAGATGTTCGACTAGCAAGTGTCCACATACTTTTGGTCATGTAGTGTATATCACCTAATCTAAATCAAATCAAATGTTATTGGTCACAATGTCAGAGCGGCATAGACTGAGATACAGTAGAATAGTATAGAATACAGTATATACATATGAGATGAGTAATACATAGACTGAGATACAGTAGAATAGTATAGAATACAGTATATACATATGAGATGAGTAATGCATAGACTAAGATACAGTAGAATAGTATAGAATACAGTATATACATATGAGATGAGTAATACATAGACTGAGATACAGTAGAATAGTATAGAATACAGTATATACATATGAGATGAGTAATGCATAGACTAAAATACAGTAGAATAGTATAGAATACAGTATATACATATGAGATGAGTAATGCATAGACTAAAATACAGTAGAATAGTATAGAATACAGTATATACATATTAGATGAGTAATGCATAGACTAAAATACAGTAGAATAGTATAGAATACAGTATATACATATGAGATGAGTAATACATAGACTAAGATACAGTAGAATAGAATACAGTATATACATATGAGATGAGTAATGCATAGACTAAGATACAGTAGAATAGAATAGAGTATATACATATGAGATGAGTAATACATAGACTAAGATACAGTAGAATAGAATAGAGTATATATACATATGAGATGAGTAATACATAGACTAAGATACAGTAGAATAGAATACAGTATATACATATGAGATGAGTAATGCATAGACTAAGATACAGTAGAATAGAATAGAGTATATACATATGAGATGAGTAATGCATAGACTAAGATACAGTAGAATAGTATAGAATACAGTATATACATATGAGATGAGTAATACATAGACTAAGATACAGTAGAATAGAATACAGTATATACATATGAGATGAGTAATGCATAGACTAAGATACAGTAGAATAGATTACAGTATATACATATGAGATGAGTAATGCATCGACTAAGATACAGTAGAATAGAATTTCCTTCAAATCAACACATTTATCTGTCTTCTAATGCAGTGGTGTAAAGTACTTCAGTAAAATACTTTAAAGTACTACTTCAGTAGTTTTTGTGGGTATCTGTCCTTTACTTTACTATTTATATTTTTGAACAACTTTTACTTTCACTTCACTACATTCATAAATAGAATGATGTACTTTTTACTCCGTACATTTTCCCTGACAGCCAAAGGTACTCATTACATTTTGAATGCTTAGCAGGACAGAAAATTGTCCAATTTGCACAATTATCAACAGAACATCGCTGGTCATCCCTAATGCCTCTGATCTGGAGGACTCACTAAACACAAATGCTTTGTTTTTAAATGGTGTCTGAGTGTTGGAGTGTGACCCTGGCTATCCATAAATTAAAATAACAAGAACATTGTGCAGTCTGGTTTTCTTAATATAAGGAGTTTTCAATTATTACAACTTTACTTTTACTTTTGATACTTAATTATATTTAAAACCAAATACTTCTAGACTTTTCCTGAAGTAGTATTTTACTGGGTGACTTTCACTTTTACTTGAGTCATTTTCTATTAAGGAATCTTTACTTTTACTCCAGTTTGAGAACTGAGTTCTGTTTCTACCACTGTTCTAACGTTCCATATGAGACACAGTTTCAACAGACATTCTGGAACTGAGTTCTGTTTCCACCACTGTTCTAACGTTCCATATGAGACACAGTTTCAACAGACATTCTGGAACTGAGTTCTGTTTCCACCACTGTTCTAACGTTCCATATGAGACACAGTTTCAACAGACATTCTGGAACTGAGTTCTGTTTCCACCACTGTTCTAACGTTCCATATGAGACACAGTTTCAACAGACATTCTGGAACTGAGTTCTGTTTCCACCACTGTTCTAACGTTCCATATGAGACACAGTTTCAACAGACATTCTGGAACTGCGTCAGCTACAAAATTACTTTCCATTTCATATCAGGAAATAAAGTAACAATCACTGGGGGAATTAGTTTTGCATTGCCCGGCTCCCCGGGGAAGCAGAGTTTAAGCATTTTAGACCATTCCATTGGTCCATAAAATATATATGTCCACTCACCTGTAGCACCGGGCCATGCAAAACAAACCTCCCACTGTCGCAGGGCACTGAGACACTGAGTTCTAAACCCAGACGCGTTTCTTCAAGACATCTCTCTTACATTCTTTTTGATAAACATATAATTTACTCAAAACCAAGTTTAGCTGTGTTTTTTTTCTCCAAGATGTGAGTTACTGTAGGACTTTAATAATTGTAAGCAGTCCTACAAACCAAAAAGGTTTTAATTTGAGAATGTTCATTTGTATGCCTCGAATATTAAATTATTTTAAAATATTTGATGATTAGTTGAATCAGGTGTGTAAGTGCTGGTAAGAACAAAAGGATGGAGAAACCCTGAGATAAACATAAAACCATATAATTGAAAAGCTCTTCCACCATCTTTACCAGACGTGTTACTGATAACATGTCGGCCTACTGATTAGTTTACACTTTGAAAACTGCTGTCTGTCAGCAACTCAGCTCAAGTAGCAGTCCTACTAACTAGTAATATCTCATTCTAGGTATTCATTCACGTACTCTGTCCATTAGAATAGATTATTGTTCAGAAATACTTACTTTATTTTTCAATAATCTCCATATAGTCTTTTCTGCTCTGTCGTCTCAAAATGGATCCTGAACAGAAGAACAACTTTACTTTCTGTTTCAGCTCAGCCGCCTCCCCACCCTGATAATAAAGTGTTATATTGGTATCTTCCACTAGATGGCAGTAAACACCTGTTGTATCTAGACTTTACAACTATGTGTTCTGTTTCATACAGGCAGTGTCCCAGAGGAGGAGCGTTGCTCTAGGATCAGGTCCCTCCTCTCCCTGTAATCTGATTCATTATGATCTAGGATCAGGTCTCCTTCTCTCCATGTAATCTGATTCATTATGATCTTGGATCAGGTCCCCCTCTCCATCTAATCTGATTCATTATGATCTAGGATCAGGTCCCCCCTCTCCATGTAATCTGATTCATTATGATCTAGGATCAGGTCCCCCTCTCCATGTAATCTGATTCATTATGATCTAGGATCAGGTCCCCCCTCTCCATTTAATCTGATTCATTATGATCTAGGATCAGGTCCCCTCTCCATGTAATCTGATTCATTATGATCTAGGATCAGGTCCCCTCTCCATGTAATCTGATTCATTATGATCTAGGATCAGGTCCCCCTCTCCATGTAATTTAATTAACTATTATCTAGGATCAGGTCCCCCCTCTCCATGTAATCTGATTCATTATGATCTAGGATCAGGTCCCCCCTCTCCATGTAATCTGATTCATTATGATCTAGGATCAGGTCTCCCTCTCCATGTAATCTGATGCATTATGATCTAGGATCAGGTCCCCCCTCTCCATGTAATCTGATTCATTATGATCTAGGATCAGGTCTCCCTCTCCATGTAATCTGATTCATTATGATCTAGGATCAGGTCCCCCCTCTTCATGTAATCTGATTCATTATGATCTAGGATAAGGTCTCCCTCTCCATGTAATCTGATTCATTATAATCTAGGATCAGGTCTCCCTCTCCATGTAATCTGATTCATTATGATCTAGGATCAGGTCCCCCCTCTCCATGTAATCTGATTCGTTATGATCTAGGATCAGGTCCCCCCTCTCCATGTAATCTGATTCGTTAAGATCTAGGATCAGGTCCCCCACTACTGGATCAGACCGTCTGCTAAATGACTCACTACTGGATCAGAGCATCTGCTAAATGATTCACTACTGGATCAGAGAGTCTGCTAAATGACTCACTACTGGATCAGAGCATCTGCTAAATGACTCACTACTGGATCAGAGCATCTGCTAAATGATTCACTACTGGATCAGAGCATCTGCTAAATGATTCACTACTGGATCAGAGAGTCTGCTAAATGATTCACTACTGGATCAGAGCATCTGCTAAATGACTCACTACTGGATCAGACCGTCTGCTAAATGATTCACTACTGCATCAGAGCATCTGCTAAATGACTCACTACTGCATCAGAGCGTCTGCTAAATGACTCACTACTGAATCAGAGCGCCTGCTAAATGACTCACTACTGGATCAGAGCGTCTGCTAAATGACTCATTACTTGATCAGAGCGTCTGCTATATGACTCATTACTGGATCAGAGCGTCTGCTATATGACTCATTACTGGATCAGAGCGTCTGCTATATGACTCATTACTGGATCAGAGCGCCTGCTAAATGACTCACTACTGGATCAGAGCGTCTGCTAAATGACTCATTACTTGATCAGAGCGTCTGCTATATGACTCATTACTGGATCAGAGCGTCTGCTATATGACTCATTACTGGATCAGAGCGTCTGCTATATGACTCATTACTGGATCAGAGCGCCTGCTAAATGACTCACTACTGGATCAGAGCTCAAATGACTCACTGGATCAGAGCGTCTGCTATATGACTCATTACTGGATCAGAGCGCCTGCTAAATGACTCACTACTGGATCAGAGCGTCTGCTAAATGACTCACTACTGGATCAGAGCGTCTGCTAAATGACTCACTACTGCATCAGAGCGTCTGCTAAATGACTACAATGTAAATGTAAATGATGCAGCCACCACTATGCTTGAACATATGGAGAATGGCAGTCAGTAAGGGGTTGTATTGGATTTGCCCCAAACAGCCACCACTATGCTTCAACATATGGAGAATGGCAGTCAGTAAGGGGTTGTATTGGATTTGCCCCAAACAGCCACCACTATGTTTCAACATATGGAGACTGGCAGTCAGTAAGGGGTTGTATTGGATTTGCCCCAAACATAACACTTTGTATTCAGGACAAAAAGTGAACTGCTTTGCCACCGGCTTCCTTCTTTTCACTCTGACAATGAGGTTAGTATTGAGGAGTAACTATAATGTTGTTGATCCATCCTCAGTGTTCTCCTATCACAGCCATTAAACTCTGTCAGTTAGGTTAGTATTGAGGAGTAACTACATTTACATTTACATTTAAGTCATTTAGCAGACGCTCTTATCCAGAGCGACTTACAAATTGGTGCATTCACCTTATGACATCCAGTGGAACAGCCACTTTACAATAGTGCATCTAAATCTTTTAAGGGGGGAGAAGGATTACTTTATCCTATCCTAGGTATTCCTTAAAGAGGTGGGGTTTCAGGTGTCTCCAGAAGGTGGTGATTGACTCCGCTGTCCTGGCGTCGTGAGGGAGTTTGTTCCACCATTGGGGGGCCAGAGCAGCGAACAGTTTTGACTGGGCTGAGCGGGAACTGTACTTCCTCAGTGGTAGGGAGGCGAGCAGGCCAGAGGTGGATGAACGCAGTGCCCTTGTTTGGGTGTAGGGCCTGATCAGAGCCTGGAGGTACTGAGGTGCCATTCCCCTCACAGCTCCGTAGGCAAGCACCATGGTCTTGTAGCGGATGCGAGCTTCAACTGGAAGCCAGTGGAGAGAGCGGAGGAGCGGGGTGACCTGAGAGAACTTGGGAAGGTTGAACACCAGACGGGCTGCTGTTCTGGATGAGTTGTAGGGGTTTAATGGCACAGGCAGGGAGCCCAGCCAACAGCGAGTTGCAGTAATCCAGACGGGAGATGACAAGTGCCTGGATTAGGACCTAACTATAATGTAGTTGATCCATCCTCAGTGTTCTCCTATCACAGCCATTAAACTCTGTCAGTTAGGTTAATATTGAGGAGTAACTATAATGTTGTTGATCCATCCTCAGTTTTCTCCTATCACAGCCATTAAACTCTGTAACTGTTTTAAAGTCACCATTGGCCTCATGCTGAAATCAATGAGTGGTTTCCTTCCTCTCCGGCAACTAAGTTAGGAAGACGCCTGTATCTTTGTAGTGACTGGGTGTATTGATACACAATCCAAAGTGTAATTAATAATAACTTCACCAGGCTCAAAATCATATTCAATGTCTGCTTTTGTTTTTCCCATCTACCAATAAGTGTCCTTCTTTGTGAGGCATGGAGATGGAGATAGGAATTTGGACTTGTGGTTTTACTTAATTCTCCGTACTGGCTAATGATTATAAAGCTGATTCTGAAATAATCATTAATTCATACATTGCGCCCCTGACCTGAGAGGATGGAAGTTCAATATGTAGCTAGATGTAGACGGCTAATGTTTAATAGTTAACTAGCGAACGTTGCGAACCAAGCTTTTTAGCCAAGTAGCCGAGGACATAAAATAAAGGTATGTACAGTATTTATTACCTCTCTTATCCTGCCTCATTTACACATGCTGTATATAGATCTACTGTATTTATTACCTCTCTTATCCTGCCTCATTTACACATGCTGTATATAGATCTACTGTATTTATTACCTCTCTCATCCTGCCTCATTTACACATGCTGTATATAGATCTACTGTATTTATTACCTCTCTCATCCTGCCTCATTTACACATGCTGTATATAGATCTACTGTATTTATTACCTCTCTCATCCTGCCTCATTTACACATGCTGTATATAGATCTACTGTATTTATTACCTCTCTCATCCTGCCTCATTTACACATGCTGTATATAGATCTACTGTATTTATTACCTCTCTCATCCTGCCTCATTTACACATGCTGTATATAGATCTACTGTATTTATTACCTCTCTCATCCTGCCTCATTTGCACATGCTGTATATAGATCTACTGTATTTATTACCTCTCTCATCCTGCCTCATTTACACATGCTGTATATAGATCTACTGTATTTATTACCTCTCTCATCCTGCCTCATTTACACATGCTGTATAGATCTACTGTATTTATTACCTCTCTCATCCTGCCTCATTTACACATGCTGTATATAGATCTACTGTATTTATTACCTCTCTTATCCTGCCTCATTTACACATGCTGTATATAGATCTACTGTATTTATTACCTCTCTTATCCTGCCTCATTTACACATGCTGTATATAGATCTACTGTATTTATTACCTCTCTTATCCTGCCTCATTTGCACATGCTGTATATAGATCTACTGTATTTATTACCTCTCTCATCCTGCCTCATTTACACATGCTGTATATAGATCTACAGTATTTATTACCTCTCTTATCCTGCCTCATTTACACATGCTGTATATAGATCTACTGTATTTATTACCTCTCTCATCCTGCCTCATTTACACATGCTGTATATAGATCTACTGTATTTATTACCTCTCTCATCCTGCCTCATTTACACATGCTGTATATAGATCTACTGTATTTATTACCTCTCTCAACCTGCCTCATTTAACATGCTGTATATAGATCTACTGTATTTATTACCTCTTCTCATCCTGCCTCATTTACCATGCTTCTATAAGATCTAAAGTGTTCTATTACCTCTGGTTATCCTGCCTCATTTACCTACCTGGTTGTATAGATCTACTGTATTTATTAGATAAAGGTGTTCTCCTGCCTCATTTAAATGAATAGATCTACTGTAAATAAAGGTGTTCTAACTACCTACTGGTTAAATAAAGGTGTTCTCAACTCCTACATGCTGTATATAGATCTAAAGTATTATTAGCCTTGTTAAATTGTTCTCATTCCAAATGTGTAACTCTGTGTTGTTATATGTGTCTCAACTGCTTTGCTGGTTATCTTGGCCTAGGTTTGCAAATGAAACTTGTTCTCAACTAGCCTACCTGGTTAAATAAAGGTGTTCTCAACTAGCCTACCTGGTTAAATAAAGGTGTTCTCAACTAGCCTACCTGGTTAAATAAAGGTGTTCTCAACTAGCCTACCTGGTTAAATAAAGGTGAAATAAAAATATAACAAATGAAACAGTATGACAGGGTGATAGACCGTTTTGTTCTTCTGGAATTTTGTTTTGCTGAAGAGAATCTCTTCTCACTCTGTTTTGGTTCATGCAGGTGACTGTGACAGGGTGCCATCTCTTCTCTCACTCTGTTTTGGTTCATGCAGGTGACTGTGACAGGGTGCCATCTCTTCTCTCACTCTGTTTTGGTTCATGCAGGTGACTGTGACAGGGTGCTCTCTTCTCTCACTCTGTTTTGGTTCATGCAGGTGACTGTGACAGGGTGCTATCTCTTCTCTCACTCTGTTTTGGTTCATGCAGGTGACTGTGACAGGGTGCCATCTCTTCTCTCACTCTGTTTTGGTTCATGCAGGTGACTGTGACAGGGTGCTATCTCTTCTCTCACTCTGTTTTGGTTCATGCAGGTGACTGTGACAGGGTGCTATCTCTTCTCTCACTCTGTTTTGGTTCATGCAGGTGACTGTGACAGGGTGCTATCTCTTCTCTCACTCTGTTTTGGTTCATGCAGGTGACTGTGACAGGGTGCTATCTCTTCTCTCACTCTGTTTTGGTTCATGCAGGTGACTGTGACAGGGTGCTATCTCTTCTCTCACTCTGTTTTGGTTCATGCAGGTGACTGTGACAGGGTGCTATCTCTTCTCTCACTCTGTTTTGGTCCATGCAGGTGACTGTGACAGGGTGCTATCTCTTCTCTCACTGTGGTGCATTGAGGTGGTTTAAATCTCTCCAGTTAACTAAATGATTCATTTAAGTTTGACTTCGAGTGTCCGTGTGTTGAATTTCAACATCAACAACAAGTAGAGAAATCTGCTGACACACACACACACACACACACACACACACACACACACACACACACACACACACACACACACACACACACACACACACACACACACACACACACACACACACACATAAATCAGAACCATGGACTGCCACATATGTAGCTTACGTTGATGAGACTAAATAGTTGTTGGTATCTTTTAGATGTAACTGTCTGTTAAATGCAATATGTGTTGTGGACTCCACCGGACAGACTCTCTGATTTAGTGATGAAACAAAGGTGTGGTTGAATTTAATCTGCCACTGTGTCTTCTTATTGTCTGGGCCTTAGGCTTATATATCATGGTTGCAAAGCATATGAACTAGCAGGTTATAGAGCAAACAATGCAATTATCACAACACATGTGTTGTACCATGTCTTCCCCAGTGATATTACCCACTATATTACCCACTATTATCACAACACATGTGGTGTAACATGTCTTCCCCAGTGATATTACCCACTATATTACCCACTATTATCACAACACATGTGTTGTACCATGTCTTCCCCAGTGATATTACCCACTATATTACCCACTATTATCACAACACATGTGGTGTAACATGTCTTCCCCAGTGATATTACCCACTATATTACCCACTATTATCACAACACATGTGTTGTAACATGTCTTCCCCAGTGATATTACCCACTATTATCACAACACATGTGTTGTAACATGTCTTCCCCAGTGATATTACCCACTATATTACCCACTATTATCACAACACATGTGGTGTAACATGTCTTCCCCAGTGATATTACCCACTATATTACCCACTATTATCACAACACATGTGTGGTAACATGTCTTCCCCAGTGATATTACCCACTATATTACCCACTATTATCACAACACATGTGTGTGTAACATGTCTTCCCCAGTGATATTACCCACTATTATCACAACACATGTGTTGTAACATGTCTTCCCCAGTGATATTACCCACTATTATCACAACACATGTGGTGTACCATGTCTTCCCCAGTGATATTACCCACTATATTACCCACTATTATCACAACACATGTGTTGTACCATGTCTTCCCCAGTGATATTACCCAGGCACCACTGCAGCACCACTGCAGCACCACTGCTGATTATTTTGTTACATTAGAAGTGTCCATCCAAAAGGCTCAAATGTTTCTACAATTCCCTCTAACACCTCCACTGTGGGGCTCTATAAAACTATTGGAACAATTTCCCTGTTTGACCGCTAGGTGTTATGGGTACTATAACACCTCCACTGTGGGGCTCTATAAACTATTGGAAACATTTCCCTGTTTGGCCGCTAGGTGTTATGGGTATTATGACACCTCCACTGTGGGGCTCTATAAAACTATTGGAACCATTTCCCTGTTTGAGCGCTAGGTGTTATGGGTATTATGACACTTCCACTGTGGGGCTCTATAAAACTATTGGAACCATTTCCCTGTTTGACCGCTGGGTGTTATGGGTATTATGACACCTCCACTGTGGGGCTCTATAAAACTATTGGAACCATTTCCCTGTTTGAGCGCTAGGTGTTATGGGTATTATGACACCTCCACTGTGGGGCTCTATAAAACTATTGGAACCATTTCCCTGTTTGACCGCTAGGTGTTATGGGTATTATGACACCTCCACTGTGGGGCTCTATAGATCAAATGAAACGGGAGAATCTAGAGAATGCAACAATATTAGTTTCATCTTGCTGTGATGTAACAATATTCACTGTGATGTAACAATATTCACTGTGATGTAACAATATTCACTGTGATGTAACAATATTCACTGTGATGTAACAATATTCACTGTGATGTAACAATATTCGCTGTGATGTTCAGCCCCCAAAATGAAAATAAATACTAAATAATTTCATAGAATTGAACTAAGACCACTTTCTCTTTGGTCACAGATGGACAACATCACTTAGTGTTTCCAGCTGAAGATGTAATGAATCTGCACACATTTGAATGGTGTCTCTGCACCGCTCAGTTGACGTTTAGGGGAAAATATCAGACACTCAAATCTATGAATCTTAGAACAGTAATATTTTACACATGAAGGTACCAAGAAGACTTCATTTCTGATGAAAAAACACAAATGTGAAAAAAATATGGATATAAACTCTTCATAAATTCTTAAACAAAATTGTAATCTCACCTCTTAGCTTTGGTGTCATGTTCCCCAGAGAGACTCATTTTAGAGAATTGGCTGCCCTCCTCTCTCTCCCCAGAGAGACTCATTTTCGAGCAATGACCCCTAAACAGAGATCCAACATGTCATTGAACTATAATACATGAATAAATATACAAATTGTAAAATATCCACAATATACGAATATATGAACAATATGTTTTTTCATTTCATTGCACGCAATATGAACCTGGTATTGAATGTGACTTGCCCAGTTAGCGCCATTTTGTATGATTGAACTGTCACGTAGCTGTCCCAGGTGAAATGGACTGTTAGATCTGAGTGTTTTACTGTCATTCACTAAACTAAAATTACACCATACATTTAATTTCTCTTCACACTTTACAATAATCCCTGGGAAAAGTCTTACCTTGTAGCCTGAATTCACAACCAGAACATGTCAAGTCATTGAAATATTTTCGGTTCTGCTGAGAGAGCACCATTCTGATGACAAGTGGCTCTGTATCTTCAACTTTTTACCAACATCCTACATGAATAATCCCTGGTAGGATTCTTACCTTGCAGCCTGAATTCAAAACCAGAACATGTCAAGTCAGTGAGAGTTTCCTTTGTGTTGAGAATGAAACCTTGGGTCAGGAAACTTTGTGTAATTTTTGTTACTGATTAATTTAGGACTCCATCATTTCTGTTAAAGTTTAGTAGCTCTGACCCCATGTCAGCATCATCAGAAACCCAGTTTAACCTGTTTACCAGAAAAGCCTTGTGTTTCCAATAACATCGCTGTGTAGCTACTGCTTTCCTGCAGTCAGATTACCTAGTGACCTCATGGTGGAATGTTATTCATATTGTATCATTATTACCTAGTGACCTCATGGTGGAATGTTATTCATATTGTACCATTATTACCTAGTGACCTCATGGTGGAATGTTATTCATATTGTACCATTATTACCTAGTGACCTCATGGTGGAATGTTATTCATATTGTATCATTATTACCTAGTGACCTCATGGTGGAATGTTATTCATATTGTATCATTATTACCTAGTGACCTCATGGTGGAATGTTATTCATATTGTATCATTATTACCTAGTGACCTCATGGTGGAATGTTATTCATATTGTACCATTATTACCTAGTGACCTCATGGTGGAATGTTATTCATATTGTATCATTATTACCTAGTGACCTCATGGTGGAATGTTATTCATATTGTATCATTATTACCTAGTGACCTCATGGTGGAATGTTATTCATATTGTACCATTATTACCTAGTGACCTCATGGTGGAATGTTATTCATATTGTATCATTATTACCTAGTGACCTCATGGTGGAATGTTATTCATATTGTATCATTATTACCTAGTGACCTCATGGTGGAATGTTATTCATATTGTATCATTATTACCTAGTGACCTCATGGTGGAATGTTATTCATATTGTATCATTATTACCTAGTGACCTCATGGTGGAATGTTATTCATATTGTATCATTATTACCTAGTGACCTCATGGTGGAATGTTATTCATATTGTATCATTATTACCTAGTGACCTCATGGTGGAATGTTATTCATATTGTATCATTATTACCTAGTGACCTCATGGTGGAATGTTATTCATATTGTATCATTATTACCTAGTGACCTCATGGTGGAATGTTATTCATATTGTATCATTATTACCTAGTGACCTCATGGTGGAATGTTATTCATATTGTATCATTATCACCTAGTGACCTCATGGTGGAATGTTATTCATATTGTATCATTATTACCTAGTGACCTCATGGTGGAATGTTATTCATATTGTACCATTACTACCTAGTGACCTCATGGTGGAATGTTATTCATATTTTACCATTATTACCTAGTGACCTCATGGTGGAATGTTATTCATATTGTATCATTATTACCTAGTGACCTCATGGTGGAATGTTATTCATATTGTATCATTATTACCTAGTGACCTCATGGTGGAATGTTATTCATATTGTATCATTATTACCTAGTGACCTCATGGTGGAATGTTATTCATATTGTATCATTATTACCTAGTGACCTCATGGTGGAATGTTTTTCATATTGTATCATTATTACCTAGTGACCTCATGGTGGAATGTTATTCATATTGTATCATTATTACCTAGTGACCTCATGGTAGAATGTTATTCATATTGTATCATTATTACCTAGTGACCTCATGGTAGAATGTTATTCATATTGTATCATTATTACCTAGTGACCTCATGGTGGAATGTTATTCATATTGTATCATTATTACCTAGTGACCTCATGGTGGAATGTTATTCATATTGTATCATTATTACCTAGTGACCTCATGGTGGAATGTTTTTCATATTGTATCATTATTACCTAGTGACCTCATGGTGGAATGTTATTCATATTGTATCATTATTACCTAGTGACCTCATGGTAGAATGTTATTCATATTGTATCATTATTACCTAGTGACCTCATGGTAGAATGTTATTCATATTGTATCATTATTACCTAGTGACCTCATGGTGGAATGTTATTCATATTGTATCATTATTACCTAGTGACCTCATGGTGGAATGTTTTCATATTGTATCATTATTACCTAGTGACCTCATGGTGGAATGTTATTCATATTGTATCATTATTACCTAGTGACCTCATGGTGGAATGTTATTCATATTGTATCATTATTACCTAGTGACCTCATGGTGGAATGTTATTCATATTGTATCATTATTACCTAGTGACCTCATGGTAGAATGTTATTCATATTGTATCATTATTACCTAGTGACCTCATGGTGGAATGTTATTCATATTGTATCATTATTACCTAGTGACCTCATGGTGGAATGTTATTCATATTGTATCATTATTACCTAGTGACCTCATGGTGGAATGTTATTCATATTGTATCATTATTACCTAGTGACCTCATGGTGGAATGTTATTCATATTGTATCATTATTACCTAGTGACCTCATGGTGGAATGTTATTCATATTGTATCATTATTACCTAGTGACCTCATGGTGGAATGTTATTCATATTGTACCATTATTACCTAGTGACCTCATGGTGGAATGTTATTCATATTGTATCATTATTACCTAGTGACCTCATGGTGGAATGTTATTCATATTGTATCATTATTACCTAGTGACCTCATGGTAGAATGTTATTCATATTGTATCATTATTACCTAGTGACCTCATGGTGGAATGTTATTCATATTGTATCATTATTACCTAGTGACCTCATGATGGAATGTTATTCATATTGTATCATTATTACCTAGTGACCTCATGGTGGAATGTTATTCATATTGTATCATTATTACCTAGTGACCTCATGATGGAATGTTATTCATATTGTATCATTATTACCTAGTGACCTCATGGTGGAATGTTATTCATATTGTATCATTATTACCTAGTGACCTCATGGTGGAATGTTATTCATATTGTATCATTATTACCTAGTGACCTCATGGTGGAATGTTATTCATATTGTATCATTATTACCTAGTGACCTCATGGTGGAATGTTATTCATATTGTATCATTATTACCTAGTGACCTCATGGTGGAATGTTATTCATATTTTTTTATGATTTCATAATTAATAAACATTAATAGTTTTTTAACGCCGAAAATCCGGTGTTTCTCTGCCAAATGGTTTTGTTATATTTCAGTCATCTGTGATGTATATAAAGTGAATATATTGGGATGCAACTCAACATGAAATATATTTCAGTCTTCTATGATGTATATAAAGTGTAATATTGGGATGCAACTCAACATGGAATCCATTTCAACTCCATATCTGACATGGTACAGGTGTCTTCTTTCTTTAAGCCCACAACCGTGTGTTTAAAACTTCCAACAAACACTGTGTGACCCTGATTCAGACCACTGCATTTCAAGGTTAATCATTAATAACAACACCGTATGAACAACTAGCAGTTTCCAAGACCAGTGATTCAAGTCTGAGTTTCTGTCCCAAAGTGGCACCCTATTCCCTATAGAGTACACTACTTTGAACAGAGCTCTATGACACCCTATTCCCTATATAGTTCACTACTTTTGACCAGAGCTCTATAACACCCTATTCCCTACATACTGTAGTACACTACTTTGACCAGAGCTCTATAACACGCTATTCCCTACATACTGTAGTACACTACTTTGACCAGAGCTTTATAACACCCTATTCCCTACATACTGTAGTACACTACTTTGACCAGAGCTCTATAACACCCTATTCCCTACATACTGTAGTACACTACTTTGACCAGAGCTCTATAACACCCTATTCCCTACATACTGTAGTACACTACTTTGAACAGAGCTCTATAACACCCTATTCCCTACATACTGTAGTGCACTACTTTGAACAGAGCTCTATAACACCTTAGTCCCAACATAGTGTACTACTTTGAACAGAGCTCTATTGCACCCTATTCCCAACATAGTGCACTACTTTGAACAGAGCTCTATAACACCCTATTCCCTACATAGTGCACTACTTTGACCAGAGCTCTATAACACCCTATTCCCTACATACTGTAGTACACTACTTTAGACCAGAGCTCTATAACACCATATTCCCTACATAGTGCACTACTTTGACCAGAGCTCTATCACACCCTATTGCCTACATAGTGCACTACTTTGACCAGAGCTCTATAACAGCCTATTCCCTACATACTGTAGTGCACTACTTTGAGCAGAGCTCTATAACACCCTATTCCCTACATAGTGCTCTACTTTGACCAGAGCTCTATAACACCCTATTCCCTACATACTGTAGTACACTACTTTAGACCAGAGCTCTATAACACCATATTCCCTACATAGTGCACTACTTTGACCAGTGCACTACTTTGACCAGAGCTCTATAACACCCTATTCCCTACATACTGTAGTACACTACTTTAGACCAGAGCTCTATAACACCCTATTCCCTACATACTGTAGTACACTACTTTAGACCAGAGCTCTATAACACCCTATTCCCTACATACTGTAGTACACTACTTTAGACCAGAGCTCTATAACACCATATTCCCTACATAATGCACTACTTTGACCAGAGCTCTATAACACCCTATTCCCTACATACTGTAGTGCACTACTTTGAGCAGAGCTCTATAACACCCTATTCCCTACATAGTGCACTACTTTAGACCAGAGCTCTATAACACCCTATTCCCTACATAGTGCACTACTTTAGACCAGAGCTCTATAACACCCTATTGCCTACATAGTGCACTACTTTGACCAGAGCTCTATAACACCCTATTCCCTACATAGTGCACTACTTTAGACCAGAGCTCTATAACACCCTATTGCCTACATAGTGCACTACTTTGACCAGAGCGCTATAACACCCTATTGCCTACATAGTGCACTACTTTGACCAGAGCTCTATAAAAAAACAACTGTGAAGCTTACAGGGCAAAGAGCCACTAACAAAGTTAACTTCCCACACTGAAAGGAGGGGAAAGGGCTGCCTAAGTATGGTTCCCAATCAGAGACAACGATAGACAGCTGTCCCTGATTGAGAACCATACCCGGCCAAAACATAGAAATAAAGAAACATAGAAAACAAAACATAGAATGCCCACCCCACATCACACCCTGACCTAACCAATCAGAGACAACGATAGACAGCTGTCCCTGACTGAGAACCATACCTGGCCAAAACATAGAAATAAAGAAACATAGAAAACAAAACATAGAATGCCCACCCCACATCACACCCTGACCTAACCAATCAGAGACAACGATAGACAGCTGTCCCTGACTGAGAACCATACCTGGCCAAAACATAGAAATAAAGAAACATCGAAAACCAAACATAGAATGCCCACCCCACATCACACCCTGACCAAACCAAATAGAGACATAAAAATTGATTGTTTTGTGACCATGAATGTAAGAATGACAGACAAAAACTGTTTATTTGTCTTCCTCCAGTGGTAGGTTGTGATAATGTCTGTAGTCTCTCCCTCTGTCTCTCTTCGCTCCTCTCTCCGCCTCCACACTCCCCTATCTCTCACAAACATAGACTCTGACCTGCCCAATGAGCCAAACTGGTTAAAGAATCCCCCCCCTCTCTCTCTCTCTCTCTCTCTCTCCCCCTCTCCCCTCTCTCCCCCTCTCTCTCCCCCCTCTCTCACTGTGTAGACCTGCCAGGCTGTTAGGTTAATGGACCATGGAAACCTACTGAGAATCTGCCATACAGAGAGAGATACAAATGAACATGATTAAAATACATGAAACCGTGTTAAACACAAGTCCATGTATGTTGTTCTCTCTGTTTACAGGACTAGAAGTCTGGTTAAAACACATCAGCATCAACATGATTAAAACTAAAAATACATTAAAACGTGTTGAACTCATTTCCATGTATGTTGTTCTGTTTCTGTTTACAGGACTAGAAATGGGATTCAACTGGATCAATACAGTCAGAGAATTAACTATATATCCTAAACCTTATTCTATAGTCAATACAGTCAGAGAATTAACTATATATCCTAAACCTTATTCTATAGTCAATACAGTCAGAGAATTAACTATATATCCTCAACCTTATTCTATAGTCAATACAGTCAGAGAATTAACTATATATCCTCAACCTTATTCTATAGTCAATACAGTCAGAGAATTAACTATATATCCTCAACCTTATTCTATAGTCAATACAGTCAGAGAATTAACTATATATTCTAACCCTTATTCTATAGTCAATACAGTCAGAGAATTAACTATATATCCTCAACCTTATTCTATAGTCAATACAGTCAGAGAATTAACTATATATCCTCAACCTTATTCTATAGTCAATACAGTCAGAGAATTAACTATATATCCTCAACCTTATTCTATAGTCAATACAGTCAGAGAATTAACTATATATCCTCAACCTTATTCTATAGTCAATACAGTCAGAGAATTAACTATATATCCTAACCCTTATTCTATAGTCAATACAGTCAGAGAATTAACTATATATCCTCAACCTTATTCTATAGTCAATACAGTCAGAGAATTAACTATATATCCTAAACCTTATTCTATAGTCAATACAGTCAGAGAATTAACTATATATCCTAAACCTTATTCTATAGTCAATACAGTCAGAGAATTAACTATATATCCTCAACCTTATTCTATAGTCAATACAGTCAGAGAATTAACTATATATCCTAAACCTTATTCTATAGTCAATACAGTCAGAGAATTAACTATATATCCTCAACCTTATTCTATAGTCAATACAGTCAGAGAATTAACTATATATCCTCAACCTTATTCTATCGTCAATACAGTCAGAGAATTAACTATATATCCTCAACCTTATTCTATAGTCAATACAGTCAGTGTCACGTTCTGACCTTAATTTCCTTTGTTTTGTATTTATTTAGTATGGTCAGGGCGTGAGTTGGGTGGGTTGTCTATGTTTGTTTTTCTAGGTTTTGGGAATTTCTATGTTTCGGCCTAGTATGGTTCTCAATCAGAGGCAGGTGTCATTAGTTGTCTCTGATTGAGAATCATACTTAGGTAGCCTGGGTTTCACTGTGTGTTTGTGGGTGATTGTTTCCGTGTCTGTGTTTGTTCGCCACACGGTACTGTTTCGGTTTTGTTCACGTTTATTGTTTTGTATTCATTGAGTGTTCATGTTTTTAAATAAACAACCATGGACACTTACCACGCCATCTTGGTCCGATCTAAAAACCTCCTCTTCAGACGAAGAGGAGGAAAACCCTTACAGTCAGAGAATTAACTATATATCCTCAACCTTATTCTCAAGTCAATACAGTCAGAGAATTAACTATATATCCTAAACCTTATTCTATAGTCAATACAGTCAGAGAATTAACTATATATCCTCAACCTTATTCTATAGTCAATACAGTCAGAGAATTAACTATATATCCTCAAACTTATTCTATAGTCAATACAGTCAGAGAATTAACTATATATCCTCAACCTTATTCTATAGTCAATACAGTCAGAGAATTAACTATATATCCTCAACCTTATTCTCAAGTCAATACAGTCAGAGAATTAACTATATATCATCAACCTTATTCTATAGTCAATACAGTCAGAGAATTAACTCTATATCCTAAACCTTTTTCTCAAGTCAATACAGTCAGAGAATTAACTATATATCGTCAACCTTATTCTCAAGTCAATACAGTCAGAGAATTAACTATATATCGTCAACCTTATTCTCAAGTCAATACAGTCAGAGAATTAACTATATATCCTAAACCTTATTCTCAAGTCAATACAGTCAGAGAATTAACTATATATCGTCAACCTTATTCTCAAGTCCATCCACATGCTGGCTTCAACCCAACCCAACACTAACCTAACCCTAACCCTAAACCAACCCTAACCCAATCCTAACCCAACCCAACACTAACCTAACCCTAAACCCACCCTAACCCAATCCTAACCCAACCCAACACTAACCTAACTCTAACCCTAAACCATCCCTAACCCTAACCCAACACTAACCTAACCCTAACCCTAAACCAACCCTAACCCAATCCTAACCCAACCCAACACTAACCTAACCCTAAACCAACCCTAAAACAATCATAACCCAACACTAACCTAACCCTAACCCAACTATATCCTTAACCCTAACCCAACCCTAACCCAACACTAACCCAAACCCAACTCTATCCTTAACCCTAACCCAATCCTAACCCAACCCAACACTAACCTAACCCTAACCCTAAACCAACCCTAACCCAATCCTAAACCAACCCTAACCCAACCCCAAACCCAACTCTATCCTTAACCCTATCCCAACCCTAACCCAACCATAACCCAACCCCAACTCTAACCCTAACCCTAACCCTAACCTTAACACCAACCCTTACCCAACGCTACCCTAACCCAACCCAACACTAACCTAAACCTAACCCAACCCTAACCCAGACCCAACTCTATCCTTAACCCTAACCCAATCCTAACCCAACCCAACACTAACCTAACCCTAAACCAACCCTAACTCAATCCTAACCCAAACCAACCCTAACCCTAACACAACTCAATCCTTAACCCTTACCCAACCCTAACCCTAACCCAACCCTAATCCAACCCTAATCCAACTCTAACCCAACCCTAACTCGACCCCAACTCTAACCCAACCCTAACCCTAACCAAACCCTAACCCAACCCCAACTCTAATCCTAACCCAACCCTACCCTAAACCTAACACCAACCCAACCCTATTCACAACCCTAACCCTATCCTTAATCCTAACCGAACCCTAACCCTAACACCAACCCAAACCCTAACCCAACCCTAACCCTACCTAACTCTAACCCTAACCAAAACCTAACCTGAACACCAACCCAACCCTAACCCAACCCTAACCCCAACCTAACTCAACCCTAATCCAACCCTAACCCAACCATATCCCTAACGCTAACCCAACCCCATCTCTAACCCTAACCCCTACCCTAACCCTAACCCTAACCCTATCCTTATCCCTAACCCAACCACTTTGTCAACCTGTGAGTATTGTTTTTGGTTATGGTGTCTAACTCTAACCCCTACCCTAAAACCCTAACCCTAACCCAACCCCAACTCTAACCCAACCCTAACCCTAACCAAACCCTAACCCAACCCCAACTCTAATCCTAACCCAACCCTACCCTAAACCTAACACCAACCCAACCCTATTCACAACCCTAACCCTATCCTTAACCCTAACCGAACCCTAACCCTAACACCAACCCAAACCCTAACCCAACCCTAACCCTACCCAACTCTAACCCTAACCAAAACCTAACCTGAACACCAACCCAACCCTAACCCAACCCTAACCCCAACATAACTCAACCCTAATCCAACCCTAACCCAACCATATCCATAACGCTAACCCAACCCCATCTCTAACCCTAACCCCAACCCTAACCCTACCCTTAACCCTAACCCAACCCCAACTCTAATTCTAACCCCTACCCTAAAACCCTAACCCTAACCCTAACCCAACTCTAACCCTAACCCCTACCCTAACCCTAACCCAACCCCTACCCTAACCCTAACCCTAACCCTAACCCTAACCCAACCCCAACTCAAACCCTAACCCTAACCCTAACCCAACCCCAACTCGAACCCTAACCCTAACCCTAACACCAAACCAACCCTAATCCAACACTACCTCTAACCCTAACCCAACTCTATCCTTAACCCTAACCCTAGCTTCAACCCAACCCTATTCAAAACCCTAGCCCTATCCTTAACCCTAACCCAACCCTAACCCAACTGTATCCTTAACCCTAACCCTAGCTTCAACCCAACCCTATTCAAAACCCTAGCCCTATCCTTAACCCTAACCCAACCCTAACACCAACCCAAACCCTACCTCAACCCAACCCTAACCCAACCCTAACCCAACTCTATCCTCAATCCTGACCCAACCCTAACCCTAACTCTAACCCAACCCTAACCCTAACAGGAGCTTTCAGTGGTTCTATGGTTGGTTCAGATAGATATGTGCTCTGTACCTCATTATAGACCCATGTGTGGTTGGTTCAGCTAGATATGTATTCTGTACCTCATTATAGACCCATGTGTGGTTGGTTCAGCTAGATATGTATTCTGTACCTCATTATAGACCCATGTGTGGTTGGTTCAGATAGATGTGTGTTCTCTACCTCATTATAGACCCATGTGTGGTTGGTTCAGTTACATATGCATTCTGTACCTCACTATAGACCCATGTGTGGTTGGTTCAGTTACATATGTATTCTGTACCTCATTATAGACCCATGTGTGGTTGGTTCAGATAGATATGTGTTCAGTACCTCATTTTCGACCCATGTGTGGTTGGTTCAGTTCCATATGTATTCTGTACCTCATTATAGACCCATGTGTGGTTGGTTCAGTTCCATATGTATGCTGTAACTCATTATAGACCCATGTGTTGTTGGTTCAGATACATATGTATTCTGTACCTCATTATAGACCCATGTGTGGTTGGTTCAGATAGATATGTATTCTGTGCCTCATTATAGACCCATGTGTGGTTGGTTCAGTTCCATATGTATTCTGTACCTCATTATAGACCCATGTGTTGTTGGTTCAGATACATATGTATTCTGTACCTCATTATAGATCCATGTGTGGTTGGTTCAGATAGATGTGTTCTGTACTTCATTATAGACTCATGGGTGGTTGGTTCAGATAGATGTGTTCTGTACCTCTTTATAGATCCATGTGTGGTTGGTTCAGATACATATGTATTCTGTACCTCATTATAGACCCATGTGTGGTTGGTTCAGTTCCATATGTGTTCTGTACCTCATTATAGACCCATGTGTGGTTGGTTCAGTTCCACATGTATTCTGTACCTCATTATAGACCCATATGTGGTTGGTTCAGTTACATATGTATTCTGTACCTCTTTATATACACATATGTCAGCATTGTAAACAATGTCAAGTCTAGAGTGTAACACATACACACAAATGTGTAGGAATGTCAAACACGAACACACAGTTTGGGATACAACAACTGTCTCACAACAGTTCCTCTGTATTACAGCCCCACTCTGTGGTTAAGATCAGTATTGCAGCTCTGTCAATCAGGCCAGTTTGGAGAGGATTAATTAAATATTCTTTCAAAGTTTTTATTGATAAGAATGTAGACAAAAAAGCTGCAAATTGTCTTTGAAGAGAAATGGCACACATACAAGACCCAAGTCACTAGCGTTGTTCAAATAATATTACAACACTAACAACCAGGCTATACAGTAGTAGAATGACTGATACAAAGCACCATTTAATAACAACAACCAGGCTATACAGTAGTAGAATGACTGATACAAAGCACCATTTAATAACAACACTAACAACCAGGCTATACAGTAGTAGAATGACTGATACAAAGCACCATTTAATAACAACAACCAGGCTATACAGTAGAAGAATGACTGATACAAAGCACCATTTAATAACAACAACCAGGCTATACAGTAGTAGAATGACTGATACAAAGCACCATTTAATAACAACAACCAGGCTATACAGTAGTAGAATGACTGATACAAAGCACCATTTAATAACAACAGAGAGAGATAGGATACGGCATGTGTCAAAATGATTGATTGCTGACCTTACGTCATGATGACGTGTACATGTCTGAATATGAGCCTCCGGCCCGTCCCCCCCTGTTCCTGTGTTCACGTGTTAGAGGGTGTGTGTTATTTTATAGCATTAAGTTATACTTTGAAGTAGGCCTGTTGTTTGATGTCTAGGGGGCTGGTTGAACTGGGGAGGTGTTGTTTGATGTCTAGGGGGCTGGTTGAACTGGGGAGGGTGTTGTTTGATGTCTAGGGGGCTGGTTGAACTGGGGAGGGTGTTGTTTGATGTCTAGGGGGCTGGTTGAACTGGGGAGGGTGTTGTTTGATGTCTAGGGGGCTGGTTGAACTGGGGAGGGTGTTGTTTGATGTCTAGGGGGGCTGGTTGAACTGGGGAGGGTGTTGTTTGATGTCTAGGGGGGCTGGTTGAACTGGGGAGGGGGGTGTTTGATGTCTAGGGGGTCTGGTTGTGTGGGGGTGTTTGAGTGTTTGAACTTTTGGGAGCGTACCCAGTTTTTATCTCCCTTATGGTTGTTATCTATGAAGCAGGAATGTCCAGGCTTATGTATCTGGGGGCCTAGGCTTTATAAATGTCCAGAACAAGCCATTTTTTTAAGACCTGAATTTTAAACATCTAAAATATGTCTACCAGGGGAATTATCGGAGTGCTCTGTAGCTCATGTCATGAATCCAACGCCAAAAGCCTGGAAGATATTTTGCTTGAGGCTCCCGAATGTTTTAAAGGATTTCTGTGTACAAGCGAGGGCCATATTTCGTACATATTCAACCCGGAGGAATATACGGTTAAGATATTCACAGACAGCGTGTCCCAACCCTTTTATCGTGGAGAACCCGAGCCTTTTTCTCCAGCGCTAAGGATGCGAGAATGGCTTAAAATAAGGCTAGCTTTGTGTCAAATGGAACGTGCCCTGAGTGCTTCAAGGCTGCCAGGATATGCGTTGGAAGAACAAGTCTGTGGACGCCAGGATCTAATGGCTCTGAGAGTCACTTCCATGGGGTATACCCCGGACTCCAGAGTGACAATTTTATCATGTGAACAATTTGATAGGGCAAATGCTACAAAACGTTGAGACATACCCCGAACAACAACAAGTTCGAAGGCGGATCTTTCCCTGGCAGGAAAGTGGACAGAGCTTCGACGGAGCGCGGAAAAGACTTTGCGATGGGGAATTGGAAACGGATAATGTTCAGGGCTAACAGGACCCCTATATCTGTAAGAAATAGTTTTAAAAATGTTGAATTATAACGTGTGTTAAAATGTAGGTGTTAATTTTTGAAAATGTATAGCCCCCATTTAACTAAGGGGCAGCGCTCTTTTCTCTCACGCTAGGGTCTGGCGCAGACAACTGTAAGATCTGAAAAAAACATGTATTATTTTATAGTCTATTCCTACATTGGGTATGTTATGAACATTACGTTTTATTAAAGTTTGTAATAATGTACAAAGACCGGCATCCAAGGTTTTTTATTTTTACATAAAACACGTGTGCTGCATGTTTAAATATTATTCAAATGTGTTACTTAATTCAAACATGTCTTAAAGGTTGTACGAAATATTTTGGAATTCAATAAAAGGAATTTTTTTAAACGGTATCTCACCCTTTAACTATGGGAAAAGCCTATTTAACAACGTCTTCCAGCTCTGTCGCGAAGTAAAATAGAATCAGAGTGTTTGGGTGTGTGGGAGTGGTCTTGGGGCGTAGCAACAGGCGTGTGTGGGTGTGTGTGTGTGTGTGTGGTTGTGTGTGTGTGTTACATAAATCCTAAGGTGGGGGGGTTCAACCAGGGGTCCCAGAGCTCTATCTGTAGAGAATCGTTTGAAACCAAGGTTTACATTATCCGTCATATGGCCTGTCAAGATATAGGCCTACAGCCCGGGTTAAACACTGATATCTAATCAACACACATGGATTCTAGCAAACCCAATGCAGACAGAATGGTACTTTGAATTCAAAGCCTTTTGGGGGGTTCTAAAACAGACATACAGGGGTGGGGTGTAGCATACATCTCTCAAAAAACTAATTCCGTACTTTTAGATAGTTAGGGACAGAAATATTTTTTACGTTGTTAGCATTGCTTTAGCGCAAACATAAAGGCCCGAATATTGAGCTGCACGGACAGATTAAAATAATAATAATAATATTCTGAATAAGTGAATTTCTCCTAATGGATATTTCTGGAGGTGAGTAAATGAAAAACATATTTTAAGATTTGTTTGAATATTATTGGAATATTAACCCCTAGTTATTTGGGTATTTCAGGCCAAAAGGCCAATATAGGTTAAAAAAGTGTAGATATAGCGTATAACTGTTAACATTGTCTAATGGTATCTAGGATCCCCGACATTTACGCAGCTTTTACGCGATTTACCTGATCTGGAACATGATGGGGGTTCGCAAGAGCAAAAGTCTGGCAGACAATCACCAACGGCCTTTTTTCGTTGTAAGTCCTTATAATTAAACACATACCCAAGAATATTTATATATAAACATTTTAAAAATAGGTTGTACTATTTTAAAAAACTATTTTATGTATTTACAGCCGACATACAGCCAGGAATGATAAAGGATGCGTTATGGACATCTGACAGGACTTTGATGCAATTCTACCGTTCTGTACGAGCGATTTTTCGGGCTCCAGGGACACGGTATGAGACCATTATACAGTTTGGTTATTAGTTATAAGTATTTTTATTAGTTATAGATCTGTTGACAGCCTATGTTAAAACAAGGACAAATAATGTTTTTTCAGACTGTCTGGAGACAGGCCCAGCAGAATCGGGAAAGCTAGAGGGGAAAAGTCACACACCCCCGGTTTCGGCGATTCGTCACAACAAGCGCCAAAAAAGCCGAGGTATTTTAACTATGTACTGTTAATATATATTATTATAACGGAAAGGTATTTGACATTTGTATGTAGCTAACATATATATTTTTATATCTAATAACGTAATTATGTATGTATTATTTTCATTCAGACTCCGCACCGGCGAAAAACGGCACAGACGGCAACATACATCTAGAGCTGGGGGATTCCGGCGCCCCGAGCATTCCGAATGAAACACCCGAGAGACCTGTTTTTAATGACATGTCAGATGTTGATGACCAGCTATTCTGTGATGCGGCCAACCTTATAGACCCAGTCAATTCTACGGCCTCAATACCTGCAGACGAACAAGAAAGGTTTTTCACATTATTTTCCAGGGCTTTGAAATCGAGGAATGTTTTGCTATACAAACGACTGGGGGATTTAATTGAGAGACAGTACAGAGACGATATGTTATTCTGGCATAGAACAATTCCACGCATGTTAAACAGCAACCCCATTAAAAAACGCAAATACAGACGCTAAAATCATACATGTAACACCAACCATTACAGAAAGAAAAAAAAACGAACACTCTTAATTATACAAAAATGGCAGAATAACATATCGTCTCTGTACTGTCTCTCAATTAAATCCCCAGGTCGTTTGTATAGCAAAACATTCCTCGATTTCAAAGCCCTGGAAAATAATGTGAAAAACCTTTCTTGTTCGGCTGCAGGTATTGAGGCCGTAGAATTGACTGGGTCTATAAGGTTGGCCGCATCACAGAATAGCTGGTCATCAACATCTGACATGTCATTAAAAACAGGTCTCTCGGGTGTTTCATTCGAATGCTCGGGGCGCCGGAATCCCCCAGCTCTAGATTTATGTGCCGTCTGTGCCGTTTTTCGCCGGTGCGGAGTCTGAATGAAAATAATACATACATAATTACGTTATTAGATATAAAAATATATATGTTAGCTACATACAAATGTCAAATACCTTTCCGTTATAATAATATATATTAACAGTACATAGTTAAAATACCTCGGCTTTTTTGGCGCTTGTTGTGACGAATCGCCAAACCGGGGTGTGTGACTTTTTCCCTCTAGCTTTCCCGATTCTGCTGGGTCTGTCTCCGGGCAGTCTGAAAAACATTATTTGTCCTTGTTTTAACATAGGCTATCAACAGATCTATAACTAATAAAAAGGCTGATAACTAATAACAAAACTGTATAATGGTCCCATACATTGTCCCTGGAGCGCCGGTTTGTACAGAGTTGGTTAAATCCGCTCTTTTGTTCCCCGCTTACATGGCTAATAATCTCCAAACTGCTCTAAGCGGTGTTGTTTGTGTGAATATTGTTTTCCATAAAGTTAATAACCCCCCCTAAAACGAAATATGAAATGACCTCTTCCCCTATCGTTAAAGCGTGAGATACATTTTTAAAACCAGTGATTAAATTCAAAATATTTAGTACCTACATTTTAACACATGTTATAATTCCAAAATGTTTAGTATTTCTTACAGATAAAGGGTCCGGTTAGCCCCGACCTGTAACTGACAGTTAGACTTACAGGTTATGTCGTTGTCTTTTGTTTGTATTGTTTATGTGTCCGCTGTGCGGGGAAAATGATAATACAAGCGGAACTACGTAGCTAATACTGTTGTAACTGGGGATCCTTATTGTAGCAACACACTTTTGTAGGGAAGGCAATCCTGCGCTGCGTTAGCTAAGTTTTCATGTCATCGGGTGTAGTTCATAAAGGTTGAAGAGTGTATGTTAGGATGAAGTGTGAATTCATGCCAGGAATAATAAGTGTGAAGTTTGATTTCCTCCCTTCTGTAATAAGCAGCCAATGAGGTATTTTTTCCTTTATTCATGTGTTTAATCTGAACCCGTTATAACGCCGGTTAAACTGTTATGTATGTAAGCACTTCAGAGTTATACCAAGCTAATAAGTCACTCCTAAGATAATGTTGTAAGAGTGTGCTTAACTGTATTTTTAATTTACTTTATAGTTCTCACTGAAGGGGATAATTCTCACTGAAACTACAGAATAAAGCCGCCAGTTAAAATCATGGAACGGTTGTGCTCGTGGTTACTGAAGGGAGCTACAAGACCATTATTCGTTTCGAATTCACCAACTCAAAGACGCTTGCCCGCTCCATCATAACTCCGTAAGTTTTCCCTCCCTGTGTAGATCAAACGTCCTGCCTGTAACTCCTGGGTATGCCCACATCATTAATGAATAAGATGTGTAGAAAACTGTTTAGCCATAGTTAAAGGCCTTTCATAAAGAGCCTGTCATGATTGCCTGTGCCACATGTTTAACACATATTGCTTGTTACCGAATACTACTGTTGTACATTTAATATCTACTAGCCGATTTCGTCGCATTTGCACAAATTCTGTCCTGTTACTGTGGTCTTTTTAAAAGTCAATAAATATGTGTGTAGAGTGTACATGTTTGTTTCACTGTAGATCTGTTTAAGACCTCCTAGAAACACCTAATTTCATCCCACAGCATTAATTAATAAGCTGTGTAGAAGCTGTTTAGCCATAAGTAAAGGCCTTTCATAAAGCGGCTGTCATGATAAACCTGAATCTGAAATTACCTTTAGGATCTTTTCTTTGGGGTTCTAATCTCCCCAGGTGTACAGGCCCTGCAAATCCTTAGGCTGGAGCCATCTGGAAGCTCTGTGCCTGTACATATAAAGAGAACTCAATAGGAAACTAGGCTGAGAAACATTATTTAGATGGCTGTTTAATTGTTGTTTAAAGCCTGAAATGGACACAATGCCCAAGGGACCTTGTTTCTAACACACACACACAACAACACACATTCCTTGTTTCTCACACACACCCACACACACCCACACACACACATATTCAGGTCTTTAAAAAATGGCTTGCTCTGGACATTTATAATGCTGAGGCCACAGCGCTATCTATAGCCCCAGACATTCCTGCTTCATAGATAACAACCATAAGGGAGATAAAACTGGGGGGTGGAGGGGGGCATGGGCCCCAAAAGTTCAAACACCCTCTAACACATGACCACACGAACAGGGGGCGGGGCGGGGGCACATATTCTGTACATGTCATCAGGTCATAAGGTCAGCAATCAATCAATTTTGACACCCCTTGGAGGCTTGGTGCAAGTACAAAGAAAAAGTACCAAAGTCAACCATGGGTGGCTGTTAACTAAAATAATGGCAATTCGTGTAGTTTTGACTTAGTGGTTGTTTCTTTACTAACTAGGAAAACTCAACAGTGTGTAAGTCTGAGAAACATTATTGAGCTGGTTGGTTTATTGTTGTTGAAAGCTTGAAATGTACACCTATTGAGAAGTGATTTTGCAGCAACAGTTTTAAAGTGGGTAATCGTATCATATATATATATATATATATATATATATATATATATATATATATATATATATCCTTGCATGTTTGAATTAGAGCTCCTTTAAAGTGTTTTAGATTATGATAATAATGTTATATTATTTTTATAATAATACATATCTGCAAACCAAATGTTTTTCTGAAAACCCCTTTTTGCATCTTCAATAGTTGTAGATGTTCCAACGTTCGTAGACCTTTCATACAAAAAGACCTAATACTGTCTGTTTCATCGGTTCCTCCGATACAGGATATTTGGTTTAGAGAACAAAGGCTATGAATTCAAACAACAGGAGGGGATGTCGTGACATTCTGTCTGCAACCGGGTTGGGGGGGGTCACCGGCCGCAGATTAGAGGTATCTATGTTTAACCCCGGGTGGTCGGCTGATATCTCGACATGCCTTATGCATGATAGTGCACACCTTGGTTTCAAACGATTCTCTACAGATAGAATGGGGCTACATGCTTGGGCCCCTGTTGAACACACACCCCCACCCTTTGTTTTTGAAACAAACACACACACACACACACTCCTGCTGCTCCGTCACACGCACACTCATGCACGCACCCTGATTTTCCGTGTCTTTTTTCTTCGTGACAGACCGGGGTGATGTCGTGAAAGGACATTTTCCTATCGTTAAAGGGTGAGATACATTTTTTAAACCAGTGATTTAATTCCAAAATATTTAGTACATACGTTTTAAAGACGTGTTAGAATTAATGACCAAATTGTACTACTATTTAAACAAGAATCATTAGTATTTTATGTAAAAACATTGGAGGCCTACAGTTGTACCGCACACGCACGCACCCGGATTTTCTGTATTTTTTTCTTCGTGACAGACGTGGTTGATGGCTGGAAAGGACATTTTCCCTTCGTTAAAGGGTGAGATACTGTTTTAAAACAATTGATTTAAGACCCAAAATATATAGTACTAACTTTTTAAAGACATGTTCGAATTAATTAGCAAATTGTACTACTATTTAAACATGCATCATTAGTGTTTTTATGTAAAAATATTGGAGACCTACAGTTGTACATTATTACAAACTTTATAACATACCATTGTAGGAAAGACTATAAATTGCTTCTGAGAATCTACGTCTAACAGTCGCTTCCCAATCACCTATGTCCAGTAGCCTTCAGAAATATCTATTAGGAGGGATTCCCTTATTCACATCTCTTTTTTAATCTGTCCTGGCAGCTAAATATTCGGGGCTGTGGGTTTGCGCTAAAGCTGTGGTAACAGTGTTAAAGTATATGCTCCACGTTCTGTCCCTAACTATGTGTGTGTTTCGAGACATTTTTTTTTGTTTTAGTTTTATAATGGTTACATGTTCAGTACACACCCCTGCATTCTATATTATTAAGTAGGCTGTTGGTCTTTGAGGTCCGTTATGTCAATTTGCCTTTATACATCTCATTGACCTACTGTCAACTCCCTCAGTTGTAAACATCTACAATAATCATTAGACGTACGCGTCAGAGTTATCATACCCCGTGTCGGGGTTTGTACAGAGTTGGTTAAATCCGCTCTTTTGCTCCCCGTTTACATGGCTAATAATCTCCAAGCTGCTCTAAGCGGTGTTGTTTGTGTGAATATTGTTTTCCATAAAGTTAATAACCCCCCTAAAACGAAATATGAAATGACCTCTTCCCCTATCGTTAAAGCGTGAGATACATTTTTAAAACCAGTGATTTAATTCAAAATATTTAGTACCTACATTTTAACACATGTTATAATTCCAAAATGTTTAGTATTTCTTACAGATAAAGGGTCCTGTTAGCCCCGACCTGTAACTGACAGTTAGACTTACAGGTTATGTCGTTGTCTTTTGTTTGTATTGTTTATGTGTCCGCTGTGCGGGGAAAATGATAATACAAGCGGAACTACGTAGCTAATACTGTTGTAACGGGGATCCTTATTGTAGCAACACACTTTTGTAGGGAAGGCAATCCTGCGCTGCGTTAGCTAAGTTTTCATGTCATCGGGTGTAGTTCATAAAGGTTGAAGAGTGTATGTTAGGATGAAGTGTGAATTCATGCCAGGAATAATAAGTGTGAAGTTTGATTTCCTCCTTCTGTAATAAGCAGCCAATGAGGTATTTTTTCCTTTATTCATGTGTTTAATCTGAACCCGTTATAACGCCGGTTAAACTGTTATGTATGTAAGCACTTCAGAGTTATACCAAGCTAATAAGTCACTCCTAAGATAATGTTGTAAGAGTGTGCTTAACTGTATTTTAAATTTACTTTATAGTTCTCACTGAAGGGGATAATTCTCACTGAAACTACAGAATAAAGCCGCCAGTTAAAATCATGGAACGGTTGTGCTGTGGTTACTGAAGGGAGCTACAAGACCATTATTCGTTTCGAATTCACCAACTCAAAGACGCTTGCCCGCTCCATCATAACTCCGTAAGTTTTCCCTCCCTGTGTAGATCAAACGTCCTGCCTGTAAATCCTGGGTATGCCCACATCATTAATGAATAAGATGTGTAGAAAACTGTTTAGCCATAGTTAAAGGCCTTTCATAAAGAGCCTGTCATGATTGCCTGTGCCTCATGTTTAACACGTATTGCTTGTTACCGAATACTACTGTTGTACATTTAATATCTACTAGCAGATTTCGTCGCATTTGCACAAATTCTGTCATGTTACTGTGGTCTTTTAAAAGTCAATAAATATGTGTGTAGAGTGTACATGTTTGTTTCACTGTAGATCTGTTTAAGACCTCCTAGAAACACCTAATTAAAGGCCTTTCATAAAGAGGCGGTCATGATTGCATGTGCCTCATGTTTAACACGTATTGCTTATTACAGAATACTACTGTTGTACATTTAATATCCCCTAGCAGATTTCGTTGCCTTTGCACAAATTCTGTCATGTTACTGTGGTCTTTTTAAATGTCAATAAATATGTGTGTAAAGTGTACATGTTTGTTTCACTGTAGATCTGTTTAAGACCTCCTAGAAACACCTAATTTCATCCCACAACATTAATTAATAAGCTGTGTAGAAGCTGTTTAGCCATAAGTAAAGGCCTTTCATAAAGCGGCTGTCATGATAAACCTGAATCTGAAAGTACCTTTAGGATCTTTTCTTTGGGGTTCTAATCTCCCCGTGTGTACATGCACTGAAAATCCTTAGGCTGGAGCCATCTGGAAGCTCTGTGCCTGTACATATAAAGAGAACTAAATAGGAAACTAGGCTGAGAAACATTATTTAGATGGCTGTTTAATTGTTGTTTAAAGCCTGAAATGGACACAATGCCCAAGGGACCTTGTTTCTAACACACACACACACACACCCACACACATTCCTTGTTTCTCACACACACCCACACACACACACACACATATTCAGGTCTTAAAAATGGCTTGTTCTGGACATTTATAATGCCTATGTCCCAGCGCTATCTATAGCCCCAGACATTCCTGCTTCATAGATAACAACCATAAGGGAGATAAAACTGGGGGGTGGAGGGGGGGCATGGGCCCCAAAAGTTCAAACACCCTCTAACACATGACCACACGAACAGGGGGGCGGGGCGGGGCACATATTCAGTACACGTCATCAGGTCATAAGGTCAGCAATCAATCAATTTTGACACATGCCGTATCCTATTACTCTCTAAAGTAGACTAGGTTATAATGTATAGTAGTGGTTTGTTAGTGATATGTAGATGTTATATTATGTAAAGTAGACTAGGTTATAATGTATAGTAGTGGGTTGTTAGTGATATGTTATATTATGTAAAGTAGACTAGGTTATAATGCATAGTAGTGGGTTGTTAGTGTTATGTAGATGTTATATTATGTAAAGTAGACTAGGTTATAATGTATAGTAGTGGGTTGTTAGTGATATGTAGATGTTATATTATGTAAAGTAGACTAGGTTATAATGTATAGTAGTGGGTTGTTAGTGATGTGTAGATGTTATATTATGTAAAGTAGACTAGGTTATAATGTATAGTAGTGGGTTGTTAGTGATATGTTATATTATGTAAAGTAGACTAGGTTATAATGTATAGTAGTGGGTTGTTATTGATATGTTATATTATGTAAAGTAGACTAGGTTATAATGTATAGTAGTGGGTTGTTAGTGATATGTAGATGTTATATTATGTAAAGTAGACTAAGTTATAATACATAGATGTGGGTTGGTAGTGATATGTAGATGTTATATTATGTAAAGTAGACTAGGTTATAATGTATAGTAGTGGGTTGGTAGTGATATGTAGATGTTATATTATGTAAAGTAGACTAGGTTATAATGTATAGCAGTGGGTTGTTAGTGATATATATATGTTATATTATGTAAAGTAGACTAGGTTATAATGTATAGTAGCAGTTTGTTAGTGATATGCAGATCAAGGTCTATACCTCAGCTATAGCCTACATATCATAAATAACCAGCCTAAACCTGTTCAGATCAGTTCACATAATGTTATAGTCCTTCCAGTAGCAGGACAGAGAATGTCCACTATATATACAAAAGTATGTGGACACCCCTTCAAATTAGTGGATTCGGCTATTTCAGCCACACCCGTTGCAGACAGGTGTATAAAATCGAGCAGACCGCCATGCAATCTACATCTACAACGGCTCAACTGTGAAGAAATAGGATGTGAAGTGAAGTGGAAACATTTAGGAGCAACAACGGCTCAACCGTGAAGTGGTAGGCCACACAAGTTCACAGAACGGGACCACCGAGTGCAGAGGCACAGAAAACGGTCTGTCCTCGGTTGCAACACTCAATACCAAGTTCTGCAACGTCAGCAAAATAACTGTTTCGTCGGAAGCTTCATGAAATGAGTTTCCATCGCCGAGCAGCCACATACAAGATAACCATGTGCAATGCCAAGCATCGGCTTGATTGGTGTAAAGATTCTTTGGAGTTATGAATCACACTTCACCATCTGGCAGTCCGACAGAAGAATCTGGGTTTGGCGGATGCCTCGAAACGCTACCTGCCCGAATGCATAGTGCCAACTGTAAAGTTTGGTGGAGGAGGAATAATGGTCTGGGGCTGTTTTCCTTAGTGCTAGTGAAGATAAATCTTAACGCTACAGTATAAAATTACATTCTAGACGATTCTGTGCTTCCAACTTGGTGGCAACAGTTTGGGAAAGGCCCTTTCCAGTTTCAGCATGACAATGTCCCCGTGCACAAAGCCAGGTCCATACAGAAATGGCTTGTCGAGATCGGTGTGGAAGAACTTGACTGGCCTGCACAGAGCCCTGACCTCAACCCCATCGAACACCTTTGGGATGAATTGGAACGCTGACTTCGAGCCAGGCCTAATCACCCAACATCAGTGCCCAACCTCCCTAATGCTCTTGTGGCTGAACGGAAGCAAGTCCCCGCAGCAATGTTCCAACATCTACTGGAAAGCCTTCCCAGAAGAGTGGAGGCTGTTCTTGCAGCAAAGGGGGGACCAACTCCATAGGAACGCCTATGATTTTGGAATGATATGTTCGACTAGCAGGTGTCCACATACTTTTGGTCATGTTGTATATATAGCCTAATCTAAATAATATAATATAGTGTAATCTAAATCAAGTCAAATGTTATTGGTCACAATGTCTGAGCAGCATAGACTAAGATACAGTATAATAGTATAGAATACAGTATATACATATGAGATGAGTAATACATAGACTAAGATACAGTAGAATAGTATAGAATACAGTATATACATATGAGATGAGTAATGCATAGACTAAGATACAGTAGAATAGTATAGAATACAGTACATATATATGAGATGAGTAATGCATAGACTAAGGTACAGTAGAATAGTATAGAATACAGTATATACATATGAGATGAGTAATGCATAGACTAAGATACAGTAGAATAGTATAGAATACAGTATATACATATGAGATGAGTAATACATAGACTAAGATACAGTAGAATAGTATAGAATACAGTATATACATATGAGATGAGTAATGCATAGACTAAGATACAGTAGAATAGTATAGAATACAGTATATACATATGAGATGAGTAATGCATAGACTAAGATACAGTAGAATAGTATAGAATACAGTATATACATATGAGATGAGTAATGCATAGACTAAGATACAGTAGAATAGTATAGAATACAGTATATACATATGAGATGAGTAATGCATAGACTAAGGTACAGTAGAATAGTATAGAATACAGTAGAATAGTATAGAATACAGTATCTACATATGAGATGAGTAATGCATAGACTAAGATACAGTAGAATAGTATAGAATACAGTATATACATATGAGATGAGTAATACATAGACTAAGGTACAGTAGAATAGTATAGAATACAGTATATACATATGAGATGAGTAATACATAGACTAAGGTACAGTAGAATAGTATAGAATACAGTATATACAAGATCCAATCCCCGAGCTGACAAGGTAAAAATCTGCTCTTCTACTCCTGAACAAGGCAGTTAACCCACTGATCCTAGAGGCCGTCACTGAAAATAAGAATTTGTTGTAAACTGACTTGGCTAGTTAAATAAAGTTAAAATGAAATAAAAAATCAACACATTAATCTGTCTTCTAATGCAGTGGTGTAAAGTCAGTGAGTAAAAATACTTCTTGTAATTTAAGTTGTTTTGTGGGTATCTGTCCTTTACATATTTATATTTTTAACAACTTTTACTTTTACTTCACTACATTCATAAAGAAAATTATGTACTTTTTACTCCAGACATTATCCCCGACACCCAAAAGTTGTCGTCACATTTTGAATGTTTAGCAGGACAGAAAATTGTTCAATTTGCAGAATTATCAAGAGAACAACCCTGATCATCCCTACTGCCTCTGATCTGGCAGACTCACTAAACAGACAACATCCCTGATCATCCCTACTGCCTCTGATCTGGCAGACTCACTAAACAGACAACATCCCTGATCATCCCTACTGCCTCTGATCTGGCAGACTCACTAAACAGAGAACAACCCTGATCATCCCTACTGCCTCTGATCTGGCAGACTCACTAAACAGAGAACAACCCTGATCATCCCTACTGCCTCTGATCTGACAGACTCACTAAACAGAGAACAACCCTGATCATCCCTACTGCCTCTGATCTGGCAGACTCACTAAACAGACAACATCCCTGATCATCCCTACTGCCTCTGATCTGGCAGACTCACTAAACAGAGAACAACCCTGATCATCCCTACTGCCTCTGATCTGGCAGACTCACTAAACAGAGAACAACCCTGATCATCCCTACTGCCTCTGATCTGGCAGACTCACTAAACAGAGAACAACCCTGATCATCCCTACTGCCTCTGATCTGGCAGACTCACTAAACAGAGAACAACCCTGATCATCCCTACTGCCTCTGATCTGGCAGACTCACTAAACAGAGAACAACCCTGATCATCCCTACTGCCTCTGATCTGGCAGACTCACTAAACAGAGAACAACCCTGATCATCCCTACTGCCTCTGATCTGGCAGACTCACTAAACAGAGAACAACCCTGATCATCCCTACTGCCTCTGATCTGGCAGACTCACTAAACAGAGAACAACCCTGATCATCCCTACTGCCTCTGATCTGGCAGACTCACTAAACAGAGAACAACCCTGATCATCCCTACCCTCTGATCTGGCAGACTCACTAAACAGAGAACAACCCTGATCATCCCTACTGCCTCTGATCTGGCAGACTCACTAAACAGAGAACAACCCTGATCATCCCTACCTCCTCTGATCTGGCAGACTCACTAAACAGAGAACAACCCTGATCATCCCTACTGCCTCTTATCTGGCAGACTCACTAAACAGAGAACATCCCTGATCATCCCTACTGCCTCTTATCTGGCAGACTCACTAAACAGAGAACATCCCTGATCATCCCTACTGCCTCTTATCTGGCAGACTCACTAACCAGAGAACATCCCTGATCATCCCTACTGCCTCTTATCTGGCAGACTCACTAAACAGAGAACATCCCTGGTCATCCCTACTACCTCTTATCTGGCAGACTCACTAAACAGAGAACATCCCTGGTCCTCCCTACTGCCTCTTATCTGGCAGACTCACTAAACAGAGAACATCCCTGGTCATCCCTACTGCCTCTGATCTGGCAGACTCACTAAACAGAGAACATCCCTGGTCCTCCCTACTGCCTCTTATCTGGCAGACTCACTAAACAGAGAACATCCCTGGTCATCCCTACTGCCTCTTATCTGGCAGACTCACTAAACAGAGAACATCCCTGGTCCTCCCTACTGCCTCTTATCTGGCAGACTCACTAAACAGAGAACATCCCTGGTCCTCCCTACTGCCTCTTATCTGGCAGACTCACTAAACACAAATGCTTTGTTTTTAAATGATGTCTGAGTGTTGGAGTGTGACCCTGGCTATCCGTAAATTAAAATAACAAGAACATTGTGCAGTCTGGATTGATTAATAGGAATTTTCAATTATTACAACTTTAATTTTACTTTTGATATTTAATTATATTTCAAACCAAATACTTTTAGACTTTACTAAAGTAGTATTTTACTGGTGACTTTCACTTTTACTTGAGTCATTTTCTATTATTTTCTATTTTCGCCAGCAGCATACCACCCTGCATACCACCCTGCATACCACTGCTGGCTTGCTTCTGAAGCTAAGCAGGGTTGGTCTTGGTCAGTTCCTGGATGGGAGACCAGATGCTGCTGGAAGTGGTATTGGAGGGCGTGATTGGAGTGATTGCGGACACTGCCCTGTGTAGGGTGCTGTCTTTCGGATGGGACGTTAAACGGGTGTCCTGACTCTCTGAGGTCATTAAAGATCCCATGGCACTTATCCTAAGAGTAGGGTGTTAACCCGGTGTCCTGGCTAAATTCCCAATCTGGCCCTCAAACCATCACGGTCACCTAATAATCCCCAGGTAACAATTGGCTCATTCATCCCCCTCCTCTCCCTGTAACTATTCCCCAGGTCGTTGCTGCAAATGAGAACGTTCTCAGTCAACTTACCTGGTAAAACAATGGATAAAACAAATAAAAAAGGTATCTTTACTTTTATGAGTAAAAAGTATGAAAGTACTTTTTCCACCACTGTTCTAACGTTCCATATGAGACACAGTTTCAACAGACATTCTGGAACTGAGTTCTGTTTCCACCACTGTTCTAACGTTCCATATGAGACACAGTTTCAACAGACATTCTGGAACTGAGTTCTGTTTCCACCACTGTTCTAACGTTCCATATAAGACACAGTTTCAACAGACATTCTGGAACTGAGTTCTGTTTCCACCACTGTTCTAACGTTCCATATGAGAGACAGTTTCAACAGACAATCTGGGACTGAGTTCTGTTTCCATCACTGTTCTAACGTTCCATATGAGAGACAGTTTCAACAGACAATCTGGGACTGAGTTCTGTTTCCACCACTGTTCTAACGTTCCATATGAGACACAGTTTCAACAGACATTCTGTAACTGAGTTCTGTTTCCACCACTGTTCTAACGTTCCATATGAGACACAGTTTCAACAGACATTCTGGAACTGAGTTCTGTTTCCACCACTGTTCTAACGTTCCATATGAGACACAGTTTCAACAGAAATTCTGGAACTGAGTTCTGTTTCCACCACTGTTCTAACGTTCCATATGAGACACAGTTTCAACAGACATTCTGGAACTGAGTTCTGTTTCCACCACTGTTCTAACGTTCCATATGAGACACAGTTTCAACAGACATTCTGGAACTGCGTCGGCTACAAAGTTACTTTCAATTTCATATCAGTAAATAAAGTAACGGTCACTGGGTGAATTAGTTTTGCATTGCCCGGCTCCCCGGGGAAGCAGAGTTTAAGCATTTTACATCATTCCATTGGTCCATAAAATATATGTCCACCCACCTGTAGCACCGGGCCATGCAAAACAAACTTCCCACTGTCGCAGTGACACAGAGTTCTAATCCCAGACGAGTTTCTTCAAGACATCTCTCTTACATTATTTTTGATAAACATATAATTTACTCGAAACCAAGTTTAGCTGTGTTTATTTCCTCCAAAATGTGAGTTACTGTAGGACTTTAATAATTGTAAGCAGTCCTACAAACTCAAAAGGTTTTAATTTGAGAATGTTCATTTGTTTGCCTCAAATATTAAACTGTCTTAAAATATTTGATGATTAGTTGAATCAGGTGTGTAAGTGCTGGTAAGAACAAAGGATGGAGAAACCCTGAGATAAACATTAAACCATATCATTGAAAAGCTCCTCCACCATCTTTACCAGACGTTTTACTGATAACATGTCGGACTACTGATTAGTTTACACTTTGAAAACTGCTGTCTGTCAGCAACTCAGCTCAAGTAGCAGTTCTACTAACTAGTAATATCTCATTCCAGGTATTAATTATCTTATTCTGTCCATTAGAATAGATTATTGTTCAGAAATACTTACTTTATTTTTCAATAATCTCCATATAGTGTTTTTTTCTGCTCTGTCGTCTCAAAATGGATCCTGAACAAAAGAACAACTTTACTTTCTGTTTCAGCTCAATATACTCCCCCACCCTGATAATAAAGTGTTATATTGGTATCTTCCACTAGATGGCAGTAAACACCTGCTGTAACTAGACTTTACAACTCTGTGTTCTGTTTCATACAGGTAGTGTCCCAGAGTTGGAGTGGTGATCTAGGATCAGGTCTCCCTCCATGTAATCTGATTCATTATGATCTAGGATCATGTCCCTCCTCTCCATGTAATCTGATTCATTATGATTGTTTTGTCTCATGTCTCTTTATATTCATGTAGCCTGGGGAAATGTAGCTGTATTGAAATCACCTTGTTTTATAACCTTCTTTGTTTCTCAGCAGTACTTCAGTCCCAGTCTCATGTCATCTTCAATGGATCAGTCCCAGTCTCATGTCATCTTCAATGGGATCAGTCCCAGTCTCATGTCACCTTCAATGGGATCAGTCCCAGTCTCAAATTCATCATGGGGGCAATTCTCATCTAAGTTGCAGCTTAAAAGCTCTGTGTGGTTTTGTTAGATGTGTGACCGATAGAAGCTGAAACATCTATTTGTTTTCCACACCAATTAACTCCACAGGTAGTTAGAACATGTGGTTCATGCTGTTGATAGAGGCCAATATGTGTGAGTAGTCTGGACACAGATAATGTTTGCTCGTTGCAAAGTGGACAATTGAATAGAGTTGGCATTCTTCAGAAAGATTGTGAACCTTGGAATGATGGGATGGAATCATGGAGATCATTGGTACTCAGACACTTGCAGACATCATCAAAGGGACCAGTCTTCCACAGCCACTCTAATTCAAGTTGACACTAAAAGCAGAAGTGAAATGTATTAGTGTTGAGGCTAAAACAAAACCTATCCCCACTCTCTCCAGACAACCACCTTTCCTCCTAATTAGTATTCATGGTTGTTCCATATCGAAGCAGAGCTTGTCAGGAAAGGTGAAGATGTCTGTCTCTTATTTATCTGACTCCATATTTCTTAGTTTGGGACATTATGGGATTCTTACAGTCCGCATTTAAGTGTTGACTCAGATAATATGATGCTCCAAATGGGGCATTAAGTTCTTCTTCCATGTCGACCCA